>NW_005842717.1:538193-578779 GCF_000455745.1 Alligator sinensis
CTTTCCCTAATGTTATCTCCTGATATTTCAGATGACTTCATGCCAGATATCCTGCTAAAGAAAAGCGGGTTGGGGCTAGGGAGGGTGTGCTCAGGGGAAGCGCCCAGCCTATATTCATTCTATTCCACTCCCCTGTGAGTCTCTTTCTATCACACCACCAAGCACAACACAATTAGTGAAAAGGGACCACTTTTCCTCTAGGAGCCAAGGTCCCAAAAAGGTACAGCTTCAACATCATTAGCAGTTCATCTTCTTAAACCTCCGGGCAGCCCCTAGGCAGATCCCCTCATGCAAACCCCCTCCCCCCTCCCCTTTTTGGTGTCTGCTTATCAAACTAATGAAGCACATCTAGACTGAAAGGTCTTGGGATAGAAGACAGCAGCTTAACAGTGATTCAATACATGCCCCTTCCCCTCCTCCTCTCCTCTTTATTATATAAAGAAAGCAGAATTTCCTACACTTAAATGGGGGGTGGGGGGAAGGATAATGGGAGGGAGACGCTTGTCTAGTAATTCCCTGCAGAAAGAGATGTCTGTTTACTTCTTTTGACTGAGCATTTGCATATTAAAAAGGCTCAGCTCCTTTGTGAATAGGATTTATCAGCGCCACATTTTCTGTTTGATAGGGCAGAGCACACAATATCAACTCCAGGTACAAGAAAGCTAACACAACTTCCTGTGGCCTTTCACCGGTCCTTTTACAATGAAAGTCCCCTCCATCCAGTGAAATGTGCTGCTCAGGAAGACTGAGGAGAGTTCAGTAGCAATTTTAGTGGGTTGGTTGGATGCAGAAATAGGTGATGAAGGTAAGGAATAATGCTTCTTGTGCTGTAGTCCTGAGACAGGTGCACCACTGCAAAAGCAATGAAAGTATGACAAGGCCCCATTAGGGTTTTTCCATTCACTGATATCTGGAGAGGCAATTTCCAGCTTTAGGTAAAAACACATAAACATCTCTCATCACGTCACTGATCTAAATATAGATGACTACTTCAAGGCAGGGAAAAAAAGTCTTATTCTTATACCTTCAAATGTTGTGAAGCCCTACAAGCTGACTGCAGTACAGAGGAGCAATAGATAACCAGTCAGATGTGAAGAGAGGAAAAAAATGCATGTTCTAGAATGATTGCCCTGATAGGCCATTATATTTCTCAGCATAACATTCATCCTCATTTGTAAGATGGGTGTCTTGGAAAGTTTCATTGCACAGAGCTGGTTCCTGTTATGAGCACAGTCAGTTTTAGCACAGGGCACCCTTCTCTCCCCTTGGACTCTATGAAGGTCTTTAGATTCAATAAAGAGCCTCCACATCTCAAATCCACACTGACCACATGCCCTAGCATATACACCTTAAAGATCCAGGGTAAATTTTTTAAAGGAGTGACTCAAGAGTGTAAGTCCTGTCTTCAAAAATGCCTGAGGATATGGACAGACATAACATTTTTCACACGTCAAGTAGCTTAAAACTACAACAAAAAATGGGAGGACAGATGATGCACAGTGCTACATCATTACAAATCAGCCCTTAATGTATCAAAAATTACTGGGGATGAAAAAATAACTCAGATGCCCTTGCTTTAGGGTGAAGTGCTTCAGATAACCTCTATCCAGTTATGGGCTCCACAATTTTAAACGGATGTGGAGAAGCTTGAGAGAGTCCAGAGAGCCATGCACATGATCAGAGGACAGGAGAACAGGCCTTATGAAGAGAGGCTGGGAGCCATGGGACTCTTCAGCCTGGAAAAGCGCAGGCTCAGGGGGGACCTGGTAGTAGCGTATAAATACATGAGAGGTCTGCATCAGGATCTGGGGGAATGTCTGTTCACCAGAGTGCCCCAAGGGATGACAAGGACCAACAGTCACAAACTCCTCCAAGACCATTTTAGGCTGGACATAACGAAAACCTTCTTTACTGTCCGAGCCCCCAGGGCCTGGAATAGGCTCCCTCCAGAGGTGGTGTAAGTACCTACTCTGGACACCTTTAAGAAGCGTTTGAACACTTATCTTGCTGGGATCCTTTGACTCTAGCTGACTTCCTGCCCCTGGGGCAGGGGGCTGGACTCGATGATCTCCCAAGGTCCCTTCTAGCCCTAATGTCTATGAACTCTATCCTCTCCAGCCACCTGTAACAGGGAGATCTGTCCTCTTAAGGGGCAGCCAGCCCTATTAAGGATCTGCAGCTGTGGGGCATTCTGCTAATAAGGAAGTGCCCCATTGCACGCTTAAAACCCAGGGGAGAGAACAGAAAGCACAAATTGTGAGGGAATAGTTTGGAGGGAAAGAAGCCAGCAGTGCGCAGAAGCAGCTAGCTACAATGAGCCAGGCTGCTTTGCTGGGGATAGGACACGAGGATTTGACTTTGTCTGTTTATGGCTTCAAGGCTGTGTTTTAGTTGGGAGGAGTGAGTGAAACTCCTCAGAGAACAATCCCACTGGCAGAAGCCAGCTAAGTAACCCACTAATACCAACCAAATTACATGGGACTTGCCTATAACATTATCCCCCCTTCAGTTACTATCATATTAAAGGGAGGCCATATTCTCCATCCTACAAAAGATAAAATGGTCTCTTGCTTGCATTATTGAGCTGATGCACAGCAGTCCTTACCACTAGGGAAACTAGTCTTAGCACTGTATATGGTAACTGGTAACCCACGGGTCTCCTGCATGCACATGCTTGTTGTCAATGATAGAGTACCTGGTAAACCAGTGCAAGGGAAGAGAATGGCACCTGCTCTTCTCTGAAGTGGCTGCCTCTTCTCTGCCTGTACTGCAGGTGGAGCAACAGGGTTCAACCTGCTCTTCACTGGGCTCTCCAGGCATTAATACAGCATAAATATTAAGTAATGGTGCTTAGAGCAGGCAATTAGGAGTCAGGATTCCTTAGACTGATTTCATGTCCTGCCTCATACACACTCCAGTGTAAAAAGAGAATGGTAGTTGCATGTTCTGGGAGCAGAATTAGGCCTTCAATTGCTCCATGGGTCTGTTTCCACCTGTAATAAGGCATAGTTGTACATATAAAAGTGTAAAGCATAGGGACGTTGTAAGGTTCACATGTCAACTTGTTTGCAAAGAACTCTAAGTCTTGAGGTATAAAGTGCACGTATTTAAAGCACCGTATTATCAATGGTCTACCTCCAGCACTCTTCACTCTGCTTCAACTCAATCCTAATTCTGCTGCGTCCATAGGGTTTTCATCTAAGTGAGGACTCAATGAAAACTGAGTAAAGACTGCAGGATTAAGACCATTATTATTGTTATGGAGAAGCTGAATGCTTGTGTCATAATACTGAATACTCTTTAAAAAAGTTTACATGGTATATTGTCGTAAGAGCCTTCTGCTGTACAGTTTCCCTGAGTGTCATGTAACTGCCTGCTGTTAAGGGAACGACAAGCCACTTCAAGTTTAAGCTGCCAGAGAATGCCTTTATTTAGAATGAAACAGAAATTCCTTCATGCTCCCTAACACCAGGAATGATCTTGCATTTGAAGTATTGGCTTGTTTCTTCTGAGAAAAAGGAGAGACATAGATCAAATTGATCTACTTAGCTAGCACGTGTCTGGAAGCCCTTCTGCATTGGCTGGGACTTATCAAACAAGCCCTGAGTCTTGAAAAAAAATCCCAAACCAAAAAAGCTGAAGGTATATGCTAACAACAGATACTGAGTCACGGGTACCAATGCTGAGCAGAAACCAACAGAGGTATATGCACATTTTTTAAAATGATAACCAAATTCTAAAAAATTGTTATCTCACATGGGTGTACACTTGAGGAAAGTCCTCATTTATATAAAATAACTCCTAATTTATATCAAGGAAGGTGAGAACAGAACTTGGTCTTGAGCACTGAGAGGAGAAAGGTTTTAGCTAAAAAGAACTGGGAAAAAGAAGCTTAACAAAATCCTCACCGACTGAACTGAGGCTTGTGGTGTGCCATCCCAGACGCTACCTGGGAACTCTGCCCAGAGACATCAATGGCTCCATCACTGGAATGACCCTCCCACACTAAATCCTGTTTCCAGTCCTTCTGCACAGAAAGTTTAGTAAAGGCCCAGAGCCTTTGTTACCTATTTTTTACCCAGACATGAGTAGCAACCAAAAATAACAGCAGAACAAAAACAATATAATATAAGTCAGCAAGCAACATTACCACTGGGGGCAGGGGAGAGGGGGCAGTAAATGCACACACCTTTCACCACTGGAGACCACAGTTCAAATTCTGTTCATGTCACAAGTGAAATTAAGCTGAGGCCTTATTCAGCTCCAATCACAAAAACCCTTCATGGAACTAGCATAGCAGTGACTTGAATTCTTCCATGAAATGAAGGCCTAGAATAGACCAAGGTGTCCTAAGTTAGGGATCCAACTCTCCTCTGTAAACGATGCATGGAAAACTATTCTGCATTTGCCTCTGTTATACGCCTGGCTCAATTCAGTGCTATTAGTCTCTCACTTTTTGAGTGCTGTTCTCAAAAATGGAAGATTTAAAACATTGTTGTGACATGTCACTTTAAAACACACAGTGATCCAAATGCCTGGAAATCACAACAATGATTGTGACAACAACATGAAGGTATTGTTCTTTGTAAAGCAGTCCTCCAACCTGGCATTTCTGTTTATTATGCCATTTTCAATCAGCACTTCAATTAATAGATTGCCACTGAGTACTATAGACAAAGCCAAAACCCAACATTCCTCTCCTCACAAAATACCTGCTGCCATATTAATCCCATACAGCAGTGGTTCCCAATCTTTTTAGACCATGGACCGGCAAACCGCCAACTGGAAGTGACCATAGACTGGAAGTGACTACGGATCAGCAAATTGCAGACCAGCATACTGCAGACCAGAAGTGACCGGCATACTGCAGACTGGCAGCTAACCCTTTTTTATTCCGAGTATAAAAAAAGGGTTGGCTGCCGGTCCACAGTATGCCGGTCACTTCTGTACTTCCGGTCCAGCAGCCAACCCTCCTGCAGACTAGCAGCCAACACTTTGCAGCCAGGTACTGGGCTATGGCCTGGAGATCAGGAACCTCAGCCATACAGAATAGAAGAGGCTGCTGTCTCTCCCTGCCTAAAAGAGCATTTCTCATAGACACTCATTCTTGTACTCTTGGCTACTTTTAATGTGTGATATCAACATACTCTTTGGTATACAAGTCTGTTCAGTACTCTGTAAAATTAGCTGCTACCTTGATGTTCTTCATAGCTGCCAGAAAACCTCCTAATGTGAAGGCCACAAAGAAGCTCAATTTAATTTTGAGGATGGATGCATGCATGCATGGGGTTCCTGAGCATGTCAACATTCATGCAAGCATGGGAGAATGCTCAGCATATGTATGACAGAGCTTTGTGCACTTCTGATGGTGAAGAAAAATTAATCTGTCCAGGGCTATTCTCCCTAGGAGGGCAGCTGTTTCTGGATTACTAGTTCTCCCTCTCCTTTAATGATAGCTCTCACAGTCACAGAGTACATAGGAAGCAGTACAAAGGAGACAAATACTTACATGGTCTTAAATTTTCTATTAGTCACTTTGGTGCTGGAAGAAAAAAAGTGCTGTAGCTTAAGGTGAGAAGTTGCACAAACAGCTGGGTTCCGGTTCAGGGTGGTCTGTGCCAGGGAGAGTTCTTCCAAGGTACAATAAAATGCTCTAAGTTTGTATTAGTTTAACCTAATCACTATATTTATTCTGCACTCCCCATCCATCTAATTCAATCTGGGGAGTCCCACAGGTCTTTTACCTGCCCTTAAGAAAGCCCTACTGCTTCAACTCAGAACTGTGTGACAGCCATTGCTTCAGCTAGCCATGGACTCTCAAGATAAGCACCCTGAACTCAGCCCTGCTTCCACAAAAGCCAATGGGGAGTCTGTTTTTGGGGAAGAGAAGATTTACCCTTTATGAAATTTGTGTGAAATTTGTGAGAAAAAGTTGACACGTGCATACAAAAAGCCTATACAAGTAATTTGATAATATGTTCCTTTGACACACAAAGACTTCTGTAAGGTAAACCAAAGCCAAAGTCTTGTTTACAGCAGAGATATACCATATTTACTCAAATATAAGACAATCCTAATTATAAGACCATAAGAAGTATCAAATGTTATATTAAATCTACATTTGATATATTTTCCAGGTATAGAATTCAATTATTGAAGGTTTGTCTTGAATTTGTGAGCCTCCTACTGCTACAGCAGGGAAAATAAATCTGGGGGGTCAGATAGCCCCTTTGCCCTCTGCCCTCCCCTACTTCTTCACCCTGCAGCCCCTTCCCTCCTCCTTACTGTCAGAACCTGTGCTTCCTGAGCGTATGGAAGTGAGGAACTAATTTGAAAACAATAACCTTGAAATCAAACATGGCTATAGCAATTTCCATATAATACCCAGAGACTTGGTCCACTCAGAAATTATGCATTTGACCTTAGCACCTACTTAGAGAGAGTACAAACTATGCTTTTTTGTTTTTTTAATTTTATGTCTCAAGCCAAATTAGCCAAATCAGTTCTGAATTCTATTGACTGAGTGGAGCTCAATCATTCAAATCTGTGTGGTACTACCACCAGCAAGTATCCTACCTCCCAGATTCTTCAGCCTGGGTTTCATATACTCCCAAATCCATGGCAGGAATCCAATGTACAAGCCCCAAGCCAGATACCTTGGAGTTCAGATGCCCCCTAGTCTCACTTGCCCCTAGCCAAAAGGCCATTGGAGCAAGATGGAGGGAAAGCCCAAGAACAATCTCAAACTATGCATGATACAAGTCCAACCAAAGCCAAAAGATTCATGATTTACCATTTTGCTTATTAGGCTGGGCTCCAGCAGTGTCAACAGCATTTCAAGCCATAATGACCCCACAGCTCAGCACTGCTCAGTATGTGTGTGTACGCCAGATCTCCCCCTCCCCCCCAAAGGATCCATGTGTTAATTAGCCCCCCACTCATGACTGGAACCACCTGTTCTTGTCATGAGTCCTGGGACTCTCTAAAAATGTATATGCAGATGAGGTCCAGGTCTACCTCATGCATGAATGACATGTGCCCCCGGCAGCTGGGGAGGTATGGCAGCAGTGGGAGTGCAGTGGTGGCAGTGAGAGCGCAGCAGTGGTAAGCGGGAGCTCCCACAGACACCACTGGCGCTGTTGGCAGCAGTGGAGTGGTGGCAAGCACTGACTGGGGTTGGCGACTATCCACAGACGCCACCGCCAGCAGTGGCAGCAGCCTGCGGGGATCACGGACTGCCCACCGGCACCGCCAGTGGTGGGGTGGCGAGCGGCAACCACCCACAGGTGCCTCCGACAGTGTTGGTGGCGCCTTTTTGTAGGGGTGAACCCTCCCATTCAGGGGGTGCACAGGCACCTGCATGTATCTCCTACACATCACCCCTGACCTCATGGAGGGTAGAGCCATACTAATCATATGCAACAAGTTAAGAGAGGGGGTGACAGAGGGATTCTGGGTAAATTATTTGGGGCCCCATTTGGAAATGTTTGCCAGACATTTAAGGAATCATTGGAAATGGGAAAGAAAGGATCAGCTCAGCTGTGGGAGTGAAGAGGAAGTAAAAATGCATGCAATGTAGTAGCTCACCATGACTTGAGAGTCAGTGCTGAGGGGGACTGCACTCAGTGGGTACTACCACATATCTTATTCAGACTGGCTATACTAATCTATTCTTCAGTCTTTTTGGCATCGGGGGAAGGAGCTGGGGCTGACTCTGGCCCTCTCGGTACCAGCCTGGCAGTACCCAGTGGCAGTTCCTTGCAGAGGGAATGCTTGCCCATTTTTTTAAGAAGGCCATACAAACCCTGCCCCCCTCACCCAAAACCCAAAGGTTCCCATCAGCATCTTGGCCTTCTGGTTAAGATCAAGCATTTTTGGTACTAAGGGGAGGGTATCAGAGCTAGGTCTGGCCAGTTCCCTGTGGAGGGAACACTCACCCGCATTTTTTAAGGGCCAAAAAAAAAAAGGTTCCCATCAACATTTTTGGCATCAGGGGAAGGTGTCACAGTTTGCTCCAACCTCTTTGAATGCTGACCTGACATTGCAGTACCTTCAGGCCCAGTGCCCGTTTTCTCCTTGGGAAGCAACTGCCCAATTTTTTTAAGGGCCACACACACACACACACACACACACACACACACACACACAAAACGTTCCTATCAGCATGTTTGCCCCATATGGGCCATGTGTTTTATAGCCATGCTCAGTGTTGGCTGCATTTAATCAACTTCGTAGTTGGTTTCCATTACTGAACACATGCTGCTTTTGGCAGCAGTTCAGAGATAAGTACTGTATTTAATGTGGTTTCCTTGTATGCAAATATAAGACGAGGGGCTTTTCCGTGCATGTTGATTGGGGGAAAAAAACTTTGTCAGACAGAAGTAAATATGGTATTTTTAATTTCCTACTATTACTGCCATGTCTGCTACTCTTCCAGTTGTACGTAGGAGAGTGAATGTACATGAGGCACCAAGAGCTGGCAGTAGCATTACCATGCTATTTAGTTCTGCTTCTGAAAGTGTGGGGTGGTTAAAATATCAGCAGCCAGAGTATTTGAGCAGTCCCTCTATTGCCTCCTGTGCTGGCAGTAAAGGAGAGGGAAATTTTAAGAAGCAACCTCCAGCATAGACACAGCTGAAGAGAGCTACAAGGAAAAGGTGCTACTGAGGTTTGAGAATTGCACAGACACAGGGAGCCACTGGTGAAGGGGCACCATGGAACTGAGAAAATCTGGAAATGTGGGGGGAATTAACAGACATGAAGGAACAGAGTTACCTAGTTTGTCTTATGTTACAGAGATGGACCTCAGTTACAAAATGAGGAGCTAGTGATCCAGTTAGCTTTTCAGACCTCCCCAAATTTAAGGGCATTTGGAACTGGGTTTCTGGTTAAGTCAAACAAACATCTATCTGTTTTGGTTGTAGCTAGTGTGTATCATCTCATTGTAATCAGCCCAACACCCCATCTCTTATTTAAAATGTAAATACTAATTTGAGGGTTATGGGAGAATACAGCTATTTTATTTTCAGTTTAAAAAAAAAAAGAGTCCAGGCATCATAACAGTAATTTATGATTTTACTGGTGTATTATCATTGGGTAATAAGTGCAATTCGAAACTGCCAATTATCTTATAAGAGGGGTATCACCTTTTCTGTTTTGAATGACTCCATCGATAAATGCAGGTTCTGCTTACTAACACTCTGTCACGTAATCAGTGGCCTTACAGCAGGAGAGGCAAGGGAGAGAAAGAGAGAGAAAAACAAAACAGCAAACATACAAACACTTTATGTTAGCTAAGTCCTTGGCTCAGAAACAGAGAGAAGGGGAGGAAGGGCGGGTAGTTGGGAGGGATAGCCTGGAGCAGTCGGCAGGTCACACACACAGAGTGTGCAACAGCAAACTCAGTTTACAAAGAGACATCTGTTCCATTACTTCGATGCATTGTGGCTAATTACATCCTGGCCCGTCTGTGAAATGACAGCCACTTATTCTCCAGTGAACCGTAAAATCTGTACATGTTCGATTTGGGGAGTGGGGAGTAAAGGGAGGGAAGGGTAGGAGGGGGATGGGGAGAGAACAGGAGAAAGGGAGAGGAGAAGCACCAAGAAAATATGTGGTGCCTCTCCTACCAATTCCGTGCCAGAATGGGAGACATGGTAGAAAAGCCCTAACAAAGCATTGCCATTTTGAAATGGGACTCTGATGCCAGGTCTTCATTCCCCTCCCTGCTTAGGGTGCAAGCTGTTGCCAGAAGTGCACCAAACAGATATCAGTATACTTTACTCTTAGATTACTAAAGGGTTGCTGCTGCTGCTGCTGTTTTTAAATCTTCCTCTTCTACCAGTACTGCTTTGTTAATTGCTATTCCCCAATACACCATTTTAATTTTAGAATTAGCTGACAAGGATTTCTATTTTCCTGACACCTCACTCTTCCTTGACACTCTGGAGAAGGACATGGCAAGAAAGTGAAATGCTCAATGAGCAGATGATGTTTTAGAGTTTTTGGATAAATGCTCACCTTTAAATGTAGGAGACAGAACTTACTGGTCTAAGAGACCCATTCCAGTCCTTCGTTCCTAATTTGTCTATGTTACAAAGTATTTTTGTGCCTGAACAGGCCTTGGAATAGCAGCAGAGTCAAGTAATATACAATGCTGACCATGTTACCAAGAGTCAGTGTAGACCTGCTGACATGCAGCCTCCACCACTGTGTTGGCTAGCAATAAAGACATCCTGATCCTCTCAGGTTTGCTAGAAGAAGGGAAGGGAAACCTTTCAGAAAATCTGGGAGGAGAACCAAAAGGGCCAGAGACAGGAAAAGTTTGAAAATGACTGTAACTAGGAATTAAATGTGGGCCTCTCTGCTTGCTACCAGCACTGGCCTGCCATGATTGCAGCAGTGGAACAGCTGACATCCCCACAGCCCATGGCATTTCTTCCTATAAGGACCTGCTGGCTTCCCTGGGTGTTTGGTAGAGCAGGTGAACAGCACATGTTGCAGGTTCAAAGCCTGAAGTTGGCAATTTAAAACTCATATGCAGAATCAAGCAAGGAGGTAGATTGACAATGAAGGGGCAAAGGATGGGGAGTCCCTGTGGACCAAGAGGATACTAGGCCCACCAGCCAGATGCAATGTTGCTGTTGTGTGATTTCTGCGCAAAGAAATCCCATTAATGACTAATCCCATTATTAGTCAGTTTATGGCTTTGGCAGGACCTTGTAGGTACTGACTGAATTCTGCTTAACCCAAAACTTACAACAAGAGGAAGGGATGCAAAATTACATTAATTGATTTTGAGGCGGGGAAAAGGGGGAGATTTTTAATTAATTTCTATAGGTCAAAGCTGCTGAAGTCTAGCAAAGTCTAATAGTACTAGCCATGCTCTGAAAATCTGTCACAAGAATGAGGTAGTCTGGGGAAGAGAGAAGATTTTTTTCTGTGTTTGGCCGTAGCATGAGGTGCCTATTAATCCAGTTGATCCTCTGGCCACCTTATAGACTGCAGATTTAACATGTATTCAAGATGGCCCAATCTAGGGGGAAAGTACAATTAACCTGTGTTCACTTATACAATGCTGAGAAGCAGAAGTATACATTGCTGACACCCACTGCCTTAAAACAAAGCCACCTGAGGCTGAAGCATCAGGAAACTGATATATGCGGCCATGTCAGGATTCTGTCTTCTGTAGGGCAACAGTAAGATTAGGGGGCAGCTGGATGGTTGAACAGATTGGGATCTTGTGCCTATCACAATTTTGAAGTCAGGCCAGCATGCTAGAAAAGCCAGTTGTAAAGGAAATAGATTTTTCATTCAAATGTTCACCATTTTCTCCAATTTTTGGTCAATGTTTTGTGATATTTTTAACCTCATTTTTGATAGAAATTTTTAGAACTTCACTGATTTTAACTTCCAAGTGAACCATTATAACTGTCTAACCTGACCTCCTATGTAATCCACAGCACCTCTATGCATATTTAGTCACTTCCAGCTGAGTTAGTGCATATCGTCTCCAAAGTCGTTTTGTTTGGGTGTAGAGATCTGAAGTCATGAGAAATCCACTCTTTTCCTTTATTTTACCATCTGATGGGCATTGAGGGACCACTTACTGATTTGGTTGGGAAACGCACACTGGATGCAACCATCCCACAAAGCCTGCTGAATTAATGGATGGTTATTCCAGGAAAAAGGAACAGGATCTGAAGAGGAAAGGATGTACTTTCCCCCAAGGTCCTACCCCCAGTGTCTGAGGTGGATCCCTTCAGGTGCACTGGTAGGGGAGCTAGCTGAGGAAGCCTATGCTTCTTTTGCCTATGCTGTACATAAGCTGAGGAGAAAAAGAGGACATCATTTTCCATGGAATGCCATGCTGACTCTCGATTAATGGAAAAAGAAGCTCAGAGAGTGTAACTTTGCAAAGAGCTTGCTGGAATGATCTGTAGTAAATTAATACATACCAGTAGCCTGCCCTCCTAAAGCAATTCCTAGACTTTGGAAGAAAACTGAGATTTACTCAATACCTTAGGTATACAAGCCAGGAACCTCAATTATCCTATTCCTTTCCTATCCCCTTCCTCTGTAGCTGGAAACCTCCACCATCTCATTCTGCGTTAATGCACTCAGTCTGAGCCTAGTTTCTGTAGCATGTCACTTCTGACCATTCAGCTGTATGAAATCTACCCCAAATGTGATCTATTCCAGAAGCTGGGACTTGTTTGGGTTTTCCCCTTCTCTTTGTTTAAATTTTCTTGTTAATACTTTTTTAACTTCATGAGAAATTAACATTTTGGAGAAAGGACATTTGTGTTACAAATGCAACATTTCTACCCTCTCCCTAATTCTTTCTAAGAGGGCAGGCAGCGTGGACTTTTCAAATGACCTTTCTAAAGCAGAGAATAAAGATAGCAAGGAAAAGATTTAAAAAATATGGGTCTCTTCAGAGTAGCAGGGAAGACCACCATCTGAAGAGAAAATTTCTAGCCAAGCACCAGTGGCAACAGCTGAAAGTACTAGTACTAAAATATGGATTAGGAGTTGGGAGTTGCCAGATAGATGCCACAATCACGAAGCTTCACAATCCTGCCTGCCTTAGTACTGCAGAAATGGCGCTCATCCTTCTTGTAACAGGCTTCATGTGCTGATTTATGTCATGGTAAGAAGAGAGCAGAACACCTGTTGCTTCTTGGTCCCCATTATCTAAAAAGCCTTGCTCCCAACCTCACTGCAAAGCAATGGGAGAGTAGGCTGTATGAAGACAGGAAGCTGTCATTTTGCTCTAATAGAAAAAAAGGTGCTCTTGACATTTGAAGTAGCTGAATCTGAAGGTACAAACATTCAGAACTGCCCTATGTATGATTTTTGTACTGATTTACCTAGGTCAGTTCCTAACCCTCAAAAGCTAAGCTAGTACATAACCTCTGTTTTCCCCGGGCATCAAAAAATTAATGAAACAAGTGACAAAAACATCAAAAGAATCCATTAAAAAACAGAAGAGTCAGCAAAGGAACACTTTATATATAAGGGTGACGTTTGCCCAATCTATTATTTAATGTTTTTTAAAAAAGGAAGGTGTGTGTGTACATACACAGAGATTAGGTCATTAAAAGGCTTACTACCCAGGTTCTACAAAAAATGCAGTTTTCTTTGCACAAACATTTTATCTATGAACAAATGTGCCCGCAATTTTGGGACTGCTTTTGAAAATATGGACCTCTGTGTGGCGAGAGAGCCTGGCTACAAACATAACAGGAAAGAAGGGCCAGGAAACAAATTCAATAGGTAAACCAAAGCAGCTGCAACAGTATCACTCTGTGGATGTATTGCAGGGTTGGGGGCACCTCTTTTGGAAGGACTGAGACTCAGGTGTAATTGGTGCCCACAAAATGAACCGAAAATGAACCTCAGGCTACTTTGCACTTGCAACCAAGTGGAGCACGAGCGGGGCTGGGGGCACCAAGTGAACCCATATAAAAAAGTGACCCTTTGGAAAATTCATCCTGTGTAGTCCATCGAGGGCCTCGAAGTGTCCAAGGTTATTTAACTAAGCTAGCTTCAAGTCCTCAGCTAGCTATATGGTATGAATTATCCTTATTCCTGTTTTAGAGATAGAACAACTGAGGCCCGGATAGGTCCCACTGTAAATCAGCAGCAATGTGAGGAATAACATTCAGGAAGTTCAACCCCTCCCTAGCTTGGTCACACAGATCATTATAACCTTCATGTTTCAGGCATCCAAACTGTAAGATTTAATCCCTGAAGTGTCTCCTGGCAGTACAAACATGAGGAACTTAAGCCTTTTGGTAAGGCTGCTATCAAGTAGTTTAAATGGCCACTTCGTAGAGATCAATGAATATGCAGCTGGATGCGAGTCCACTGGCTCTATTCACAGGAGTCATTCTGGAAGTGCATTGGTCCCAGTACGCCAGCCCTCACGACTGGTCACAATTAGCAAAGCTTGCTCGGGAGAGACCCAGGTCATTAGCTGGCATAGAAAGTTAATCACCTGTCCACCATTACAAAAGGGACAGTCCCTTCAGGAGGAAGGGTCGGTGGCTGAGATCACTCAGGGGACAATGCCTGCTCTCTAAATGGTATCCTATGAATAAATCAACCTCCAAATCCCACAGTGGCTGAGCCTTCACAAACAGAAACGCTCAGAAAGGATATACATTTTAAAGGAAAAAAAAAGCCCCTTCTCCCATTGAACCCCAGGTTTCAAATGGCTGATTCTCTGCCATGACTCCTGTTAACCCCTCCATGCCCAGGTAGGCTTGTTCTGTGGCACAAAGCGTGTTTTGTTGTTCCCACACTACATTATTTGTTGAAATAAATATGGAAATAAGGCTGAGCAAGACAGCTAAGCCAGCCAGACTGAAATAAATTCATCACTCATGGGCTCTCAAGGGAAGAAAACCGTGCATTTTTTTCTACATGATTATTTCTGAAGCACTGAAGGAATGGCTATATCACTAATGAGGCCAGTGCTCCATGACTGCTGATTATAAATGACCTAAAAAGAGACAAGGGGATGGTGTATGTGTGTATAGGGGGAGGGGGGAACGAGATGAATTGTTCTTCTCTTAGGATCCCAAATTGCCTCTCCCCTGCCTCCTCAAAAGTAGGAGGGCATTTGTGGTTCACCACAAACATAAAACTGGCATATTTACAGAGCCATGCGACATAGTTTGGGTCGTGGTACAGCACTCTTCTAATATGTAAGAGCATAATCACAACATACCCGCTTCTCTCTAACTTAGCCACTATCTACAGGCTGCCACAGTAATTAAAAAGGAAAATTAGCTTACTTGGCCTGCATTAGGTTTGAATTATGGGCACTGAAGAGGCAGCTGGCCTGGAGAAGGGCAGCTGACCCTAGAGGAGGGTGTGCAGAGGGTGTGGATAGACAGCCATGAATAAAACTCACTTGTGTCTTCCTTCACTCACTAATTCCCATGGAAACAGAAACTCTCTGCAAATGACTAAAATCCACTTGCAAAATCTTACTCATATGTTTTGCTGGCTGCACCCACCCCAGGTTGAGGCTGCACTGATTATGGAGCCATTACGCATGCAGACCTCCCTGAGCATGGCTGATTTTCAAGCAGGACAGAATGACCATGTGTCCAGGTTTTCAGAAGGAAAGCAAAAAAGCAGCAACAAACGACAGCCTGAATTTACTGAGCGATAAGGCAACCCTGATCAAAAAGCTTCAGCTTTCAGATTTCTTAGCAGTATTATGTATATCACATGCAACAACAACAGGAAAAACAGGCTAGCTAGAGAGACCCCTTAGTATATAACATAACTTATTACTCACATCTCTGGACACCAAAAGGGAAAGAATTTTGTTTTCATAAAATGGGTTATTTTTTATACCACCGAATTACTCAGGATACCCTTAACGAAGAGAGATCTGAAAATGGGTTTCTGCAGCAGCTCAGACAAAGGAGCCTTGACAGATATTAGATGGATTATAGTCATGCACCACTGCCAGAGGTTCCTTAACACTTTCTGAAGACTGTCCCTTGTCTCTGCTCTTCTGCAACCAGCAATGTCTTCTTACAACAACCTGACGGGGCTCAGGAGATGCAGCTTCGCTTCTGTCATAACTGTTCCATTGCATACTGATTTACAGCTGCAAAATGATACATAATAAGAGCTAAGGCTCATGCTAAGGCTCCTAATGCAACTTCCACTCTCCATTTCATCTTATCAGATCAAGTCCCCACATAACAGTTATAATCTCAGTCATCACTTCTGGAGGGTTTTCATCCCCTCACTGAAAACACCACTGCTTGGGGGTCTACTATCCTTTGCTTGTCTCTTACTGGTATGCCTCTTAGATACAAAAGAGGGTCTCAGACAGTAGCATCAAATGTTAGGCTTGGGACAGCTTATGATTGAAAAGGGAAAATATATTTTAAAAAGTTTAACTGACTTTCTTTCTTTTTCCCCCCAAGTCCTTTTTTGCAAACTTTTACAGCAAATTTTTACAAAAAGAATATCCTTTCTATACAATTTAGAAGCCAAATTCTGTAGTAGTTAAATACTTTGCTAATAGCCTCTAAATAGTGGTTGAGAAATCCTACAGGAAGGAACTACTGTCAATCAAATTCCAGGGGACCTAAAAGTAATTGCTATAGAACACCACTGGTTTAACCCCATTAAAGTCTATAGGACTAGATAGACACAAGATGTTAACCTATTTACAGCTGCCAGATGCCCTGAAAGCTGCTTTCTCAGGAATATTCATATTAATTAATGAAATTTCAGTCAGTTGCATTCTGCCAACACCATGACCAATTTCCACTACTTCCAACAAAAAGTAAAAGATCAAGAGGGTCTGGGGCATTTTTTGTTTTTTCTTCTCTATTTAGGCTTGTAAATAATACAGACACACATATGCCTCTTATTTGCTCATCAAAATAATTTGGTCTCTTGAAGACAGAAAGGAAAATTGAGAGAGAAAGTGAAAATTGTGCATTGAGTTATACTAACTCCCTCTCCCTTGGTTAGACTGGGGAGCACGGAGAAATCAGACCAGATGTTGCATCTGTATCATTTCTGAAGTACTCTAATGAATCTGACCCCAGGCTGCAGCTCTCAAAGAGTGTAGTGGCGTGTCAATGTAAACAGCTAAAATTAGTGTCATGTCAAGTGGTAACAAGGCCACTGCCGTTTTTACAAGCATTGTGCACTTAGCAGATAAAAATGAGCATCCTATCGGAGCTCTCCACAAGTCACACTTATCAACCGCAAGAAGGAACAATGCCCCGTGTGATCAGTGACTTGGTGCCAGTGATAGGAAGTCAAATATCTTGCATTCTGTCTTTCAGTATGATGAAGCGACTAATAACCACTGTATGGGCGCGGGGGGGTGTCGTTAAATCTTTTTTTCTTGTTGGTCCACTGGCAAGTGCTAATAGCTTTCCAGCACTCCTTTAAGTAAACAGAACTAATTACGCTGCCCAATGACACCCAGGCTTACTGACAGCTAATTATGTTGTGGAGTGGTTTCTTAATACATGCATTTATTTGTACAGGGCCATGTCCAGCATGAGCCAAATTTATGCAGGCCTTATATCATCAGCCTAGTATTAAAACACCGCTAGATACACAGCAGATTCAGATCACAGAACCTGAGTCGACAAGCTATCCCAGGAGTCCAAAATGTAAGACAACATGGACTGTGTATATTGTAGAACGTGTGTAGCTCTGTTGCTGCTAACCTCATGGGCACACAACATGACTTTGTAGCACACAGCTGAAAATACTTATGTAAGCAAAGGGCTGTTTTACATTACTTAGATTTTTGCTATACTTTTAACTGACTGCTATCATTTGATATCTATCTGTGTAGCACTGATAACATGTGTAGGACAGAAAAAGCGATACTAACTGTCCATAAGACTGTAGAGCTCAACACATAAACACAAAGAAGACAGGACGAACTGGGAAATTGTTGTACAAAACAGAGAACAGAGAGAAAGAGAGAGAGAGACATGAAATGACATTACAGGTAAGGAAAGAACTCATAGTAGTCTCCTAACACACAAGCCCCTGACCCTAATAACCCTTGTAGACAGAAAAACTGGGAAAGAATGCTTTAAAATGTATAAGGGGACAGAAATTCAGTTTTGCCATTCTTACCATGAAAGATCACAAGTGACATATTAGAAGTTAGCACACTTAAACTCTTACAAAGTCATTGTCTAAAAGGATTGAAATGTTGAAGCAAGGTCCCTTTGGTATCCATAGCTCCACACCAACTGAAAAGCCCAATAAAAGATGAAACTTCCAAAAATTTTAGAACAGGTACTCTATATGAACAGCACATCCCCCTCCCCACTCCCAAAGGAAAGATATGAAGCCTGGACACTGAGGGAGGGGGAGTTCACTACTCCCTTCACACACATATAATTTCCTTTAACATTAATAAGGTTACATGCATGCATAAGGAGCAGCGCATACCTTGTTAAACATGTCTGAGTGGCAGTTGCACTGATAGAAGAGAACAGAATAGCTTCTTCTGAGTCTGGTCAAAAACCCATGTACAAAGGTGTGCCCAATTAGACACACAGTTGACATCTAATCTTGTGCCACAGAAGTCACAAAGCACAGCTACACACAAAAGAAATGCTAGTTTGCCTTTTCAAACATACTTAAATATAATATGTGATACACAGCTAGCATTTGAAAAAGGAGTTTCTAAAACCTTGCGTAATGGCTACATCAGTGGCACCCAACCTTTCTGGGCTGCAGGCTGGATCTGGTGCATGGGATCAGTCTGTGGGTCCAGTCCAGGGCAGGGCTGACATACTCATGCTGGATCAAGCCTACCACCCCAGCCCTGCACATACTGGATCAGGCCAGCTGCCCTGGTTCCAATCCAGACTGAGCCTGCTGCTCTGACCCCATGTGCTAGCCTGATTCAACATACAGGGCCATGTCTTCTGGTGTGGGGCTTGGAAATTTTGGGGCAGGGGAGCAGTGACAGTATTAATTGCCACCACTTCTCTGCCGTCAAATTTCTGGAACCATTGGGAGCCCTGCGGGCCAGGTGACATGGCTTCATGGGCTGGATCTGGCTCATGGGCTAGAAGTTGAGCACCAATGGGCTACACCATTTAGGACATAGGCTACCATCTTCCACATCACTCTATGGCTATGCTTATGTCTTCACTCCAAAAACGGTACATTCTTACAGCACGACTGCCAACTGGAGACACCTATTGCTGTAAAACTGCTGGAAACAAGCATGGCTAGCTTTTACTGTGACTGGATTGACCTTGACCAGTTAGGTGAAGGTAAAATCTACAGGGAGACAGATATATCTAGTGAGCCGTCTCAATAAGCTATGAATTTGTCTTATCCCTTTTATACAATGTATCAGTAAAAGGAAGCAAGTAGCACACACAAAACTCTAAGAAACAGGGAAGCTGTGAAACAAACCAACAAACAACTGGGATAAAACTGAAACTCCCTTCCTTTGGTTTGCCTCCATAAAGAGTAGTACAGTACTGTACAGTAGCAGACCACAACACTACAGTCTGAGTAATGCTAGAGGGTTTAGAAATTCCAGGCAGACATAGAAACTCAGTGCCGCATATTGTAGAGTTTTGTAACTTATAATATGAGGGAGTGAGGCAAAAGTAATCAGTTGTGAATCCAGCAATACCCTGCATAAAGGGGTGAAAGTAAGGACAAAATTCATGACCTTGTCTTTGAACTTCCTGATTTTGGTCAATGCCATGTGACAACAGCAAAGAATCACAGTTGTTTTCTTTCAATACTGAACAAAGAACTATATTAAAATAAAGGAAATAACATTAACCCTACAGCTAACTAGATCTTTCTCTGCCTTAGATCTTCCTGTTTGGATTTCAGACACAGATTTAAAGAAATTTTACAGTCAGCCTCAGAAAGAACTAAATATAGACCTATTTGCTACTTTCCCAGGGAAAAAGAGCAAGTGAGTGGTAAGGATTCCTCTGTGAGGCCCCCTGAAGTGTTTTTTCTTCACTTGTTCTTCAGGGGCCTGGGGACGGCTAAAGTACTGCTCAAATAAACCATGTGTCAGACCCCCCAAAATGCTCAGACTGAATTAAAAATAATTAGATACTTTAAAAAAATTAAGTTTTGAATTCTTTATATTTGTATTTTGAATTTCAATGTAAAGGTTCTGTGTTTTCAGGCTTTTTTTCCCACAAACACTTAAACAAGAAACTCTTCTCATTAAATGAAAACTAGGATTCTCATGTAAATATGTGACCCCAGGAGCTGAAACTTTAAGCATTGGCATGCCAAACAAATTTGGGAGAACTGGCATTACTGACTGACCCCTGGTGTAGGGCTCCTTAGGTTTCCTGGGATGTCCAAAGATCTGAGTAGACTAACAGAGACCAGCCCTGTCCAGGTGGAAGCCTCATACTCCAGTCCTGGGACACTCCACACCCAAGAGTCATGTTACTGGAGCCAGTGGCTGCTCCTGGAAAAATGGTGGATGTAAAAAACTGGGGCACAAGAAGGCAAACTGCCCCAAGTCAGAGTCTATGGGGTACATTTGGGATCCACAGAGGGTGAACCTACTTACAAAGACTGATGTCCAGTCTGCAGCTTAGGACGAAGAAGGCCAGCTTGATCACACCACTGTGGAAGGAAGGAGTTGGGTCTCTGAGCTCAACCCCCAGGCTTCATAATACGAAGTCTGCGAGGTCCTTTTAAAGTATCTACAAAGCACATTTTGTCCCTCTGGAGGTAGATAGGAAACACTGAGACATTGTAGGACACCAATGGAGAAAACCTTGGTTCACTAGGAAGTAGTGGGCCCAGACAAACTGATTCCCAATCAGTATGTGGGTGTAGAGGGAATGTTTACTTCCATGATGAGGGTGTCCTTAGGGTGGCCTAAGTGTATCTGAAATGGGCCATCAGGGAAGGGTTCAAAGAAGCTGGGGTCCATGATGGTCCATCTGATGTGATTTTAGGGTCTGATTTACACAACGGCTGGATGACACCAAAAAGGTGTTAGTTCTCACTAGAAGCCGGAGCCAGAACAGATATTTATATGCCAGGGGTTGACAACATGCCACAGACAATCACTACCCCAGCACCTGAATTTCAAAAAAACCTCCCAAATGATCTCCTGTTAGCAAAACTAAGAGACACAGCAAGTTCCAGCAATGATAGCCCTCTCTAGAAAGACTTCCACCTGGGAAAACTGAGGTTTGGGGAATCAGGAGACATTTAGTGGTTCCAGAAACATTGCTCCCCACTGTTATAGTTGGCCCATGATGTTTCTCTCTTGAGCCATCAAGGGATCCAGTGCACAGGCAGCTGAAGAACCTTTACTGCCCTGGCATTTTTGGGGCAGACTGCTGATGCGTCAGACTTGTGAAGTCTGCCAGAGGGTAGAAAAAGCCAGACAAGTGCAGAGAAGTTCAGAAGCCTCTGCCTATTATAGAGAGGCCTTTAAGAAATGTGGGGTCTTGCACGCCAAGACCCCACATATCACCCACAAACCAATGGGCTAGTGGAGAGACTTAACAGGACTTTGAAAAGAATAAGCCATTTACGAATCAACACCCACAGGACTGGGATAAATGCCTTCCCTGCCTTCTTGCTTATTGAGCAGTTCCCCACAAATCAACAGGCCTCTTCACTTTGGAACTACTGTATGGCACGAGCGAAGACCTCTGGACCTAATGAGCACTGGGTTTGCATGGATGTCTCAGAAACTGGCAGTGCTACTACAGGCAGATGCCCTAAGAGAGAAACACCCTGTTGGGTATCTGAGCTGAAACTGCTCCCCAGGGAAAAATCAGTGGAACAGTTCAAAATGAATGTCTCCATGTACAGAATCTACAAGGAATTTTCCATGTACAGAATCTAATTATTGGAAGGTCATCTTAAATTCCCACCCCACATCTCCAGCAGGAAAAGTAGCAGCACAGGAGCAGTGGGGGAAATGGGGGAAAGCAGCCTGACTCCCTCCTCTTGCCCCCTCCACTTGTGCCCCTGCCACCTGCCTGCATATTCCAATGCCTCCCCCACCCCCACCATGGTGCCTGTGTCCCCCCACAATGCCTGCCTCCTCATAGTGCCTGCACTCCCTGCCACCTGTTCCCTCTGTTCCTGAGCCCCTGCCATGCTGGTGCCCCTTGCCATCTCTGCCCTTCCCTGCAGTCGCTACCCCCAGCCTTCCTCCCTGCAGCCTCTGCTTCCTCTCTGCAGTCTCTGCCCTGCCCCCAACTGCTTACTACATGATGTGGCTCAGACCCCATTCCAGCTTGGAACATGGAGCACAGGGTAGCTCTTGGTCCCACCCCAGCCATGCATCAGCAGCTGCAGTGGTGGCAGCTTTAGAGATACAATGCTGAATGCCCCAAGTTATCAGGGACACCCATAGACAGGGTGATCCTGGAATCACACTGGTGATATAGTGAAAGTGTCTTCCCAGAACAGAGTATTGTGGGATGTTAAAGATACCAAAAAATCTAGTGGAATATTCTGTTCCCCCAATACATGGCAGGTCTGAATGGTTTTACTCTGTCATGGATTCTGAATTACAATTTTATATTCCACATGGGTCCTGAGATGGAAAATACACAGTCAAACCAGCTAAATTACAAAATCAGTTGCCCTTCAGGACTGCATCTATTTGAACTAAAACTAATCTCTTGTGCAAGACCGGAATCTGCCATAGAACAGAATGCATGGGGGCCACTGATGCAGAAAGAGATAAGCAATGACCAGAGAAACAGCTGGGGACTGGCTTTAGATTTTTAGGACTTCTTCATTTAGGAGTGGTTGGATGCAAACCTTGGCTGCCATACATTATAAGGACAGCAGACAACCGAGAGATTTGGAATCACGTTCCTAAATCCCTCTCCTTTACCCTTCTTCAAGTGCTAAGCATCAGGGTGTTCAGACTGGCGTTACTGTACAGACCTACTTTTAATTGATAGAGGAGAAAGTAGAGGTCACAGGAAGAGCAAAGACATATAATCTAATTTTCATTTCATCCATTAATCATGCACAATTTCAAACAGCCATTAAAGGTGGGATTTTAAAGTGAATTCTGCATAGACAGGAAAAAAATATTCTTGTTCCGGTTGCCAGGTACTACATGGAACACCCCTCTCCCTGCAGCCAACTCTAGTATGTATATATGCCCTTAGCAAAATGACTTGTAAAGTCCCCAAGTCCTGAAGTGTACTGGCCAGGCTTTCATGAAGAATGGGAAAAATCACCTTTCACTGCAGTCAGACCAGCAGATTAATATACAAAAAATATTTCTGAGAATTGACTGCACCTGCACAGCAGAGGAATAACCTCATCAATTCACTCACATAGGCTGCTGATAGTCACAGGACCGAGCTGTCACAGGCTCAGATTTTAAGGCTGTCTCCAAGTTATATTTGAATAGATTTATCACATAGTTTTAGAATGTTTCCAGGGTTTTAAAATACTGAGAGCTATTAGCATTAGACTATTAAATTGTATTTACTGCTCCTGATTTTACAGTTGAAGAATTTTGAAAATATTGGTAACAGGGTGATAAATGGGTTAACTGAAAGATTTATGAAGTCAATACATAGGGCTTTCACTTTACACACACTGTGCTGATAACCTTACTGAGATTGGTGGGTAATGTTTGTGAAGCCATGGATATGGGACAGGTAGCAGGAATTATATTTATCTATCAAAGGTTCTGATGAAATTGACCATGAAAATTTATCATGCAAACTGGAATGCAACTCAAAGCTTTTGTACGGGACCTTTTTATATGATTTAGATTCTATTAATCTATTCACTGAACACAGTGACTATTTAAGATTTCATCTTTGCATATTACCATTCCACCCTGCTGTATGTCAGACATTGTAGTAACAAGTGCAGTCTCTACATAATTGGACTGCATTTGGTAGACTGTACCTCAGTTCCATTCCCTTATAACATTAAAAGCATAGATGGCTTTAAAAACTAAATCAGAAAGGGAGTTTCCAGATTCTACCCAAACTGAAAATGTTAAGAATGCTGTGGTATCTATGTACCTGGCTAATGTAATAAGAAAATTATCCCAGGATAATATGCCAGAGTAAATAATAATAACATATCCCTTTCAGCCCTACTTTTCTATTATTCTATATAACCAATGGGCTGCAAGCTAGTAAAGGCTTCAATATCAGACTCTTTTAACCCGATTTATTCTGCCGCTTTTCCTATTGATGCGAAGCGGCTGGATACAGTTTTCAGTCTTATTTGCTCACTGGTGATTTGTTGTTATCCAACTGTGCCACATTATTTTTTGTATCATCAACTGGATTAAATTTCTTCTGATGAACATCATTGTCTGTGATGAGGGCCTATGGATGAATGCATATAGGACCATTGGCATTAGATGAGGCTCAAATAAAAATCTATTCTCCCAGGGGTGAATATGACCTTTTTTGTCATCCACTCCTGCAGGATCTTAGCTTTCTTTAAAATAAAAATAATAATGGTGCAGATTAAGTGGAGTCATACCCATTTATGACAACTAAGAATCTAATAGTATATTTCCAGTTCTTACAGCTGTGAAAAAAACCCTCCAAACATAAACCAAGTGTGAACAGATGATGCGATGTCATCTCAAGTCTACAAAAAACTGCTTCCATGCTGCTGACTTTATAAAGGAGATCAGGAGAGTGTGGCTGCCAAGAGGATTGGGACAGGCATGGAGAGGGAGACTCAGCTGCTGCTGCTAGGAGTAAGCTATGCTGGGGAAGGAGCACTGGGTGATGTGTTACCACCTGGAGTAGGGGCCCTAACCACTTTTGCATGGAGCTCTAGCCATGCTTATACAGCCACCAGCAATACTACCCTGCCAGCCCAACAGAAAGCACCTGTGTGTACCACAAAAATCAGCCAGCAGTTAGCTAGGGTCCATGGGACCACTGGGCAGGGGACAGTGTGCACAGAGCAGGTGGCCAGACTTGGGGCAGTGGTGTATTTTGTCTGGCAGTGTCCCTGTTTGTCCAGCACCTAGCATGTTGGGATGGGGTATGTTCTATGACACATGAATTCACATCCTGTATTATTTCACTGTGGAAAACCCTCAGAACAGCTCATGGGGTCTCCAAGATGGTTGCAGCAGGGGGAAACAGAACAGGCAGAGCAGAGGAGAAAGACAAAATAGCCCCTTCGACCAGAGAAGACTTTGATGAGTTAATCGCAGAAATCATAGCTCTAAAACCGTCTATGAAGGCACAGATTGATAAAATCTAAGCAGAAATAAAAGAAACTGGGGGCAGGGTGAGACACCAGAGATAAAGGTGGAGGAAAACCTGCACTCAAGAGTAAATCTGCAAAATAAAATCAAATGACTGAAAAAAGAGATTGCAAAGAAAATTGAGGCCACAGTAAATTGAGAGAGAAGAAATTAAACAAGAATTAGAGGGCTCCCAGAACTTGTGGAGAAGGGAGAGCCAGCAGAATATTTAAAGCAGGTATTTCATGCCTTCTAACAGCTGAAAATAAAGGTAACAGTCCTTGTAGACGGAGTATGCAGAACTCTCTATTCCCCCCCCAACTCAAACAAACCTGGCGACGTGATACTAAGTTTGCATTGTTTTGAACAAAAACAGCAGATTCTGAAGAAGATGGGAGACTCTTGATCTGACTCTGGAAGGATATAAAGTACAAGTGTTTCAAGACTTGTCACAAGCTACATTAAGGAAAAAGAAGAGATTGAGTGAAATTATAGCATCTCTCAGAGAAGCCAATACAAGATACAGATGAGGTTTTGCTTTTAAACTTATCTTCACACATCAAGAACAGCAGTACATTACAAAGGAGAAAAAGGAAGGCCTTAAAATCCTTAAGAAATTGAACTTAGTGGATAGCACCCTGCAATCTCAGTCTGAGTCTGACACAGACAACAAGAAGCAACACAGTAATAGTGAATGGCAAACTGTTAAGCCAAGGAAAAGAAGGTACCAAAGTACAAGGACACAAAGACTGGTAGAAGTCACAAAAACTAGTGATATTCAAGAAGATTTCAGCAGGACTAAATAATAGTATGACAAAGATGAAAAGAAAAAAAATAGGAGGGTAACATCACAAGGGAAAAATATAAAAACAGTAACGTTTGGAACTGATATAATTAGGGAAATGGGGTAGGAAAGGCACATTATAAAGCTAAAAGCAAAGGGTAAGGGGTGGGGGATTAGTATAAATATAATGTAACTGGAAGAATCTGGCGGAAGGAAGTCCTCTGCCCAACTCCCTCCACAAACCAGTATCTGATAAATTATAGGCCGTGACCCCCTGGGATGAGAGTCAGAAACCTTCCAGGAAGGGGTTAAGGGTTAGGATGAATCTCCACAAATTAGGAAAGGGGTATTACAATATGGATTGTTTGGGGATCCAAATGGGAGGGAAACTGGACTAGATAAATAATGAGGGTGGAGGGCGGGGAGCTTTAGTAAATAAAGTTAAAATTAATTTTAGGGCTAGAATGTATAAAAGGATATATAGGGGCCAAAAAAGTAATGCAGGCATATTAAGGAGACTAACATATAACCCAGATATACTTTATTTTGTACACTGTGAAGAAGTGAAGGCAGTTCCAGCTAATATATTTATTATTATTGCTGGTGATATGAAACAGCTTACATGAACATTGGCCAGTCTTCAGCTGAGAGAGTGCGATCCCTAGCAGAGTCTCTGAATATTACTGGACGTTCTATTAACATATACAGGCAGTCCTTAGACTTACGACACAATTGGTTCCTGAAAACCATGTCTTAAGTCGAAATGTTGTCGAAAACTTGGAACCAATTTTCTCATAAGAAACAATGTTATAAATGGGGGATTGGTTCCTGAACCAAGGCCCGATACCTTATTTTCACCAAAGATACCCCAGAATTTTGTACTCAATCAATTATAGATGAGTAATATATCTACATTTATGTATTTATGTTGTAAATAGCAATCATATTGATTTGGCAAGATTTCTTTGAGATGACTTTTCTGGTCTTTTTGAAGGGCTCTTGGCTGGAGTCTTCTCAGGAGTCTTGGCTGCAGGTTTTTCTGGAGTCTTGTCTGCTTTCTTAAAGAAAGCGTCCAAGGAAGTTTGGACAGATGTTCTCCAGGCAGATGGGTGACACAGCGAACTTGTTCGCTGGCGTGGCATCACATCAGATCAAGCGTTGTAAAGTCGAAACTGACATCAGAAAGTTGAAACCGGGTGTCAATTTATAAACGCTGTAAATGCAAAGTGTTGTAACTCGAAATGTTGTTAAGTTAAGGACTGCCTGTATAATCGTTAGACTGACAGTACAGATAATAAGTTATAAGAAATATTGTAAAGATGTGATAACTTCAATCTCATGCAATTCCTGTGTATTACTCATGTTGGATTTTTGTTGCTATAGTTGCCTGAATAACAAAAAGTTAAAGAAAGGACTGAAAAGGAGAAGGACCTGGATGTGCAAGATCTTGATCACAAGGTGATGAGGCATAGCCAAGGGCATGCAATCATGAAAAAGGCAACTGCTATTCTGGGATACATCAGGAGAGGTCTTTCCAGCAGAGACAGAGAAGTACTCATGCCATTCTACCAAGTACTGTTAAAGTCTCCGCTTTAATATGGGTAACCAGAAGTACACAGGATTCAAGATGATGGGATGAACCCAAATTAGAACAGGTGAAGAGAAAGGCTTCTAAGCTGACCTCAGGAATGAAGAACGTTTCATAAAAAAGGAGACCTTTAGTCTGGAAAAACAATGCTGAGAAGCATTAGGCATAAACTCCCCTCTATAAATAGATCATGGAGTAAACCCCTCATGATCTGCCTGATCCTCTCTCATGTCCCTCCTCAGAACTGCATCGCAACCCTACATCACAGGGCAGTTCTTCACGTCCACCACTTGTATGACTTTGTGTGAATGGCATCAGTCGCCCATCTTATGTGCTCCTCAGGCTAGTAAGCTGATCACAGCCAGGTTACTAAACAGAGAGAGCAAATGTACAATGGCATCTTCCTGCAGCACAAACACAGATGAGAACTCAGTACTGGCTCCTGTATAAATGTCACAGATTAACACTTTGATACTATAAACTGCACCCTGCAGCTCCTTCACTAACCCACTTCCCCAGATGAGATCTGCTTCTAGTTTTGAGAATAAGAATAGCTTCTTCTGGGGAAGGAAAAATGAAAACAAGCTATTGGCAAACCCTGCTTTTTATGTGTATAGCAAACATTTTACATGTGATTTCTAGCAAGTGCCCATTGAATAAGGACTCCAACCAAAACCAGCACTTGCACAGGAACATCCACTGAAGCCAGCAGAGAACAGTTAACTCTAGGCCTTGCTCTCATCCCTGCCATTTTTATTACTTTTTAAAAGCACCATTTCATATTCACTAAGATACCTTGGAAGCATCCTGCCACTAATGCACTTCATTTCTAACCTGAATGGGCTTCTCCTGAGAGAAAACAACTGCCAAAACTACCAACAGGGGTGACAACTGTGAAAGGGATGTCTGTCCGCTGGCGACAACAACACAAAAAAGCCATTCCACATAAGACAGACATTGGGAATGTGCTTAGGATATCCATAATACAGTCTGAATTGGAATGAGAGCTCCAGGGAAGAATACCAGCCCCTGTCAAGTCTTTAGTTCCAGCCCCCCCGATGGGAATTTCTTTCCCAAGTCTTGCATTTCCATATAGTGTTCAACTGCAGGCCACAGGGAAATGTCATCAAATCAATATAACATGGTGATTTCTCTCTCCACACCCATTCTGAGGCAGTTACCAATTGGAGCCATTTCTGCTCCCCCACTCCAAAAGGTTTTGCATCAAGATGTGGCTAAACCCAGGAAAACCAGATCAGAAACATATGTGGCCTTTCTAGTAAGACCCCTGGAACCAAAGCTCAAAATCAGCCTGCCACTATCGATGTATTCACATACACACATATCCCGGGGTCAAGATCACCACTTTGAGAACATGCAAGAGCTACTTTTGTCCAGAAGTAGCAGTGAAAAGACTGGCCACCCCCAGGTCTGAGAATGAGAAGTGAAAATGTAATTTGTTCTGTGAAGACAAGAAAAGAAGTGGCAGCCTTATTTGTATTGCTCTTCATATCCCACTCATGAGATGCTGTTGCCCAGCTTCAAAGAGTCACGCACGCATGCACCGGTCAAAGAAGATGAGGACTCCAGCTAAGGAAGCTCTTACCAAGCAGTTTAATGGTGAGTGTGGCGCCTCACAAAGCCCTGTGGAAAGGGCAAATCTTCAGTTGTGTATGTGTATCAGTGGAAGGAGCTGCGAGCAGATAGACACCTACGTCATCCTAGATGAGGGAAGCCTCAGCTTCTATAACAAAGAATGTGTTGCTTATTAGGTACATAAGGAAATGACTGCATCAAATTCTTTGCCAAAGTTATCAGAGTTGATCCCACTGCAAAAGTTAGGGATGCTACTTTAGCTGCAAGCCACTCAGGAATGGTAGGACCATGTTAGTACTGGATTTTGCTTTTGCCAGTGCCCATGGCCACAGTATATCCAAGCAGACAGGCTTTATCTATTCCCAGAGGCGATGAAGACCTCAGGAGGAACTAGGAACACACAAGCACCATCACAAGTTGGTTTACTTCTACACAGAGCTTGACAAGAAGGAGCATCCACCATGGCCAACTGGACCACACTGGCAAGAACAAAGTTACATGCTGTTGAACTCCTAGTTTCCACAGCATAATACAGGGGTTTTCAACCTTTTTTAATAAGTGTACCCCCAGCAGTCCCCTTTTTAATAAATGTTTCCGGGCGGGGTGTGAGTGGCCAGATATGGAGCAGGGTTAGGGGGTGGGAGGGGTGGCAAGCAGCCAGATGTGGAGCTGGGAGTGGGCAGGGAGCAACCGGCCAGATGCAGAGCTTGGGGTGGTGAGTGGTGGAGCAGCAGCAGCAGCATGGTGTCAGTGTGGCCCTGCTCTCGCTTCAGCCCAGTCCTGCTGCTGTGAGGCAGCAGTGCGGGGTGGTGACGCTCCAAACCAGCCCACCCCTGCATACATCCTGGGACCTTTCAAAGTACCCCCAGAGGTATGTGTACCCCCGGTTGACAACCCCTGGCATAGTATCATAGAATAATAGAAAGTTAGGGTTGGAAGGGACCTCAGCATGTTATCTAGTCCAAACCACTGCTCAAAGCAGGATCATCCCCAACTAGATCATCCCAGCCAAAGCTTTGTCTAGGGGGGTCTTGAAAACCTCCAAGGATGGAGCTTCCACCATCTCTCTGGGTAACCTGTTCCAGTGTTTTACTACCCTCCTAGAGAGAAAATTCTTCCGAATATCTAACCTAAACTTCCCTTGTTCCAACTTGAGACCATTGCTCCTCGTTCTGTCATCTGCCACCACTGAGAACAGTCTAGCTCCATCCTCTTTCAAAACTCACTTCAGGTAGTTGAAGGCTGCTATTAAGTCTCCTCTCAGTCTCTTTTTCTCTAGACTAAATAAGCCCAGTTTCCTCAGTCTTTCCTAATAAGTCATGCCCCTCAACTCCCTTAACATTTTTATTGCCTTCCGCTGAACTCTCTCCAATTTGTCCACATCCTTTCTGTAGTGGGAGGGCTCAAAACTGAACACAGTACTCCAGCTGTGGCCTCACCAATGCTCAATAGAGAGGAATAATCACTTCCCTTAACCTACTGGCAACACACCTGCCAATGCAACCCAGTATGCCATTAGCCTTCTTGACAACAAGGGCACACTGCTGGCTCATATTCAGCTTATTGTCCACTGTAACCCCCAGGGCCTTTTCTGGACAGCTGCTGGCCAGCAAGTCAGGCCCCAGCCTGTACTGGTGCATGAACTTGTTTTGTCCAAAGTGCAGGACTTCGTACTTGTCCTTGTTGAACCTCATGAGATTCCTTTTGGCCCAATCTTCCAATTTGTCTAGGCTACTCTGAATTTTAGCTTTACCCTCAAACATATCTACTACTTCCCCCAGCTTGGTGACATCTGCAAACTTGCTAAGGGTGCTTAGAAATGGATTCCTTGAAGATGTGCTCCATGATTTTTCCAGGAACTGAGGGGCTGACTGGTCTGTAGTTCCCTGGATCCTCCTTTTTTTCTTTCTTAAATATGAGCGCTATATTTGCCCTTTTCCAGTCATCAAGAACCTCTTCTGATTGCCATGAGTTTTCAAAGATGAAGGCCAATGGCTCTGCAATCACATTAACCAACTCCCTCAGCACCCAAGGGTGCATCCCATCCTGACATTTCCAGCTTTTCTTAGTCCCTAAACCTGTTCTTTCACCACTGAGGGCTGCTCACCTTCTTCCCAAACTGTGCTGCCTGGTGCAGTAGTCTGCGAGCTGACCTTGCCTGTGAAGACTGAGACAAAGAAGGCATTGAGCACTTCATCCTTTTCTGCATCCTCTGTTCCGTCACAAAGTTGCCTCCCCTATTCAGTAAGGAACCCACACTTTCCCTGATCTTCCTCTTGCTGCCGACATACCTGTAGAAACCCTTCTTGTTACCCTTTACAGCCCTTGCTAGCTGCAACTCCAGTTGAATGACTCATCAGAAGAAGTTTCACCTGCTGCCTAAGGTCCAGAGGGTGGCCTCAAAACAGTAGGAACCATTGAGGGCCATGTCCCTTTTGACTACTATGATAAAAGCTACACAGCTACGCAGGTTATGTTGGTCCCTTATGGCCAACAGTAGCTCTGGCCCTCAGAGGATATGCTACAGCATGTGAAACACTACCACCAATCCCACCATTGAAAGATCAGCTCTTGTACCTGATGCTCAGTTCTGAACAATTCACAGGCAAGAACAGTGGCTCTGCCTCTACATGACAGGCAAGTGAGTAGCGTCCCACCGGGCAGTCTGGAAAGGACCAGGACCAGTGAAGGCCCAGAATAAAACCTGAGGGAGCAGCACACAGCACCCAGGGACCAGGTCCTTCCCCAGAGTACAGGAACCACCAGTGAGCAGCTATGGAGCCTCCAAGACACAGATAGTATGGGCAGGGAGGGAAAATTACCCTTCTCCAATCAACTTGTATGAGAAGGTCAAAAGCAGAGTGGGCTAGGTGTGGGCTGAAGCCTTGCCCCTAAGTAGTTCTGTCTGGATTTCAGCGCCAAGGACTCAATCATTCAGAGTAAAAGTGAAACTAGAAGTCAGAGAATAGCAGAGAAAAGATGAAACCTTCCCAGGCTGCTGAGGCATCAAGGCGGTTTTCCCAGGAATGGGACAGCGTGTTTCTCCTGGATTTGCACTAAGCTGGTTTGTGATAAGTAATGTACTGCTGATTCAGGACCTGGTGGCAAGTCTCTTTCCTGGACTGTGGGGTCCCTACCTAGCCCCCTCCCTGCATCCTTTTCTGGAGGTATAAAAGCAGTATTGCAGAGAAATCAGAGAGGTCCTCTGATGTAAGCTAAAGCTGCCGTGAGTGAGTAGTAACCTGGCATCAGTGTTTGCACAGGGATCGTTAAAACATTTCAAACTGCTGGGACTCTTGTGCGGACAAGACCCAGACCTGCCTGTCCCTTGCTGCCCTCTTGGGAAGTGCCCTCACTGGTAAATGTTTTAGCTTCCTAAGATAAGCTGAGCTTTCCCTGTTCCCTTCTCCCTCTGCAGACACCAGAAATGCTCTAGTTTTATCCTGTGGAAACAAATTCCTTGAGGGCTGCTTTCTCAGGGGATGGGTCTGGGCTGTTAGTGAAAAGCATCAAAATCTCTAGACCTACAATGAAAAGCTTCATCCAAGCACTGCGAGGATTTCCTGGGGGATGAGCCCCGAGCTCTGACAAGGGACACTTGCATGTGGATGTGAAATCAGCAGTGTCCTGCAGTGTAGCTGTTTCCTGACGTAACCGGTGTTACTCCACCAGAACCAGCTTATATCCACCGAGGCTCTGGTCCTGTGGCGCTTGTGTGAAGGTGTGGCAGCATCCAGCCCTGTATTGCTGTACATTCCTGGGAAAACAGCCCTCTATAGCCTGGGAGGGTTTCATCTTTTCTGTGCTGTTCACTGACTTTATTTAAAGGATGTGTGTTCATTAAAAAACCCCAAAACCCAAAGTGCTCTGAAGGCAAATGAACTGTGGATTAGAGGATATGATGATGTGTGCATAACCCTCCTTCGGCTCCAGAAGTGAGAATGCGAGCCTCTGAACTCATGCCGGAGGCTACCCCTACTCACACCTTTGGCTACCCCCCGCCCTAAGCTGTACATAGATACTTGGCTGTTCAGGCAAGGGAGCCAAAGGATGTGATAATGGACATACCACCTCCCAGGGGGCTGTGAAGTGCACTAACTGGTAGGCCTTATTAAGCCTCCTAAGCCTGACCTGCTGATAGGCTCAGGCTGACTTTTAACTTGACTGAGCCCAAGGCAACTAGGAGATTTAGGAAGGGGCAAGTAATCAAGCCATAAGGGACATTTTCAAAGACCCAAATAAGTTGCAGGGACTCACAGGGGGAGCTCGGTGCCTTACTGTGCTTTGTGCCTTTGAATATCTACCCTGTAAACTAAAAAAAAAAAAGAAAATGTGTTCTAATATACTGCATCAATCATCAGGAGGACAGGGGAGGGGCACAGCTGCTCAGTCCACTTTAACAACTGTGTTCAATACATTTGCTGCATCCCAAAGCAAAATACAAAGAAATTTAAGGGAAGCCCCTTTGATGTGTTGCTCCTTAAAAAAGGAACAAACATAATAAAAAATGAACTTTCAAGACCGCCAAAAGGCAAGCTGCTGCTGAGAGCTCATGGCTGAAATAAATGCAGTTCCTATGTGCTAGACCCATCCTGGATTTCACAAAGGCAAAGGGCTGTTATGAGAGTCTGGTGGAAGGAACCACATTTGATAGTTGTTTCTATTCATCTGCTTGATCTGAAGGAAACAGAAGTCAGCTGACATCACAAGGGGGGAGGGATCTGGTTTTCTGCATGTATGCGCTTAGTAAATCGCACATTGTAAGCAACACTGAAGTGCACAAGCCCATCTCAGTTATCACACTAATACATTTTGAGAGGGATACTTGAGAGCACAGAGCAAGCCTTCTCAATTTACTAAAGAAGCCCCCGATCTGTAAGTTTTTAAACTATTCCTGAGCGATCACTAGCAACAAATGCGCTGTGGCTTCTCCACTTAATGACTGTATTTTAAATATTCATGACAGATGATTGTCTATGTGGGTAGATGACAACGTCTACAGCTGCTTCTCACAGAGACACCACTGAAATGGAGAAGGGAACAGCACAAGTGGGCTAGTGCTTGGCTAAATATTTTAATCAATTTTAATCGCCCCCCCCCCCAAAATCATATGAAATGCTGCCATAATAGCACAGAAAAAAAAGTAAGGGCTGGGAGGGGAAAGCAAAGAAGATGGGAAGAGGCTGATTTTGTAAAAACTGACTTTGTTGCCATTTAAATTTAAAAATATAAAGAGAAATAAGCAAACAGCCTTGAACAAGCCCCTTATAGTCCACAGAAAACCCACCTTCTTACAAAAAAATCCCATGTAATACAGGTTGATGAAAACATTTGAAAATATATGAAGCAAGTAAAGCAGCTGAACCTGAGAAATGTTAAGGTCCTTAACATTTGCCATAAGTCTTAGTTTTGTATTGGGTACTGAGATATTCTGGTGATAGGCTCATTAGAAAGAGCACCCCCCTCCCAATTTTTTCTCACATGCAGTATGCTGCCAGCTAAAACAGGCACTTCGTTTTTGGAAGGAAGAATGTAAAAAAAGATTTTTCCAGAGTCATGTCTCACTATGTGAGCCCTTCTGGGAACATATGTGTGTCCAAGAAGCATGGCATCAGGAATCTCCTGGTGCCAACTGCCTCATCCAGATGGTCTCCTGTGATGCCACACTTCCTGGACTCCCTATGTTCACAAGAAAACTGATTTCTATGTCAAAAGGTTAGGTCCCAGACCCTTGCAAGGGCAGCAGCAAGACTAGACTATTAGATCTTTACTGTAAGTAGTTCTTCTGAAAATCTTACAACATGTAAACACTAAGGACCAGGTTTTATTTCACCTGTTAATAGGGTGTCTTGTTGAAGTCCCTATTGCATCTTCTTTTGTAATTCACCATTATCTGACCTTACAATCAAGACCAAGTCAGGAAAAATGGTGAGGAGGAGGACTCATGCTCCTTTTATAGTAACAGTTTTTTCAGATATTTGAGTATTGTGGATTACAATTGCAATTAGGCACATAGGTCCACTTATACATCAAAGAAATGAAACAGAATCTGGCCCTAAGACTTCTAAGAGCAGTTTGAAAATACTGGCCCTTACACATTTCCCTGAGTTTTTACAGGTTCATAATGTCAAAGGAATGTTGGTGGGTTGGAGGACTTAGACTTCCTTTCTAAGTGTGTGTGTGTGAGAAGAAAGCATCACTAAATATGTTCTACAACCACAGGAGCAAAAAGAGAGAAGAAAACCTCGTAAGTTTGTGCCCAGAAAGGAAAACCCAGTGAATGTTTGGAAGGGGCAGAAGAAATGGGGGCAGGGTGGGTTTTGTTGGAAAATGCCAAATTGTTTTTCATCCTGGTGTGAGAACACATGGGGTACAGCATGTAGGTGACCAGCAAGTCACCTCTTTGATGCAGGTCTCAGTGCTACAACCATACATCTGTTTTTACAAAGCAAATAAGAATGGGAAGTAGAGGTGACAAACAATGAATGTCACCCTTCTTCTGGGAGAAGTTCTGCACAATGCATTTGATTTTCACATGCTATTGTTATCAAGAGATTCATAGCCTCAATGCAGTTTGTGGCGCAAGCTCCCCTCACTGACAGCTTGTCTATGCAAAGATGCTCAGAAAAGTTAGGGGGAAGTAACTGAAATTGTGAGGCTGATGTGCACAAGCTAAAGGACACTAAACTCCTGTGTGGACAGTGTCTTTCAGAAGTGATCTTAGTGTGGTTACTACAGTTGATCTCCTGAGCACCCAGCGTAGACACATGCAGAGTGACTCCTTTGGTTCTATTTTGCTGTTTTGTTCAACGTTGCAGCTATGATACATTAGCTCAGGGGTGGGCAAAATGCGGCCCGCAGGCCAGATGTGGCCCACCTGGTCATTCTATCTGGCCCATGGGGCCCTTAAAAAATTTAGAAAATTAATATTTATCTGCCCCTAGCTGCCTGTCACGTGGCCCTCAGTGGCTTACCAAAACTCAGTAAGCGGCCCTCCACCTGAAATAATTGCATGCCCCTGAATTAGCTACACATCAGTGGGGCAACAGCAACCTCTGGTGATTTATTGTACCCTGTTACAAAACACCTTCACTTGCTCCTTGACATCTTCACTTAACTGCATATAGCAAAAACTTCAGGTAGCATATGACCATGAAGCCACTGCTGTAACAGAGGTTAGTTCATATACTCTATACTTATTAACAGCTTGCACCAACTCTTGACTCAGTTAGGACACTGGGATCTTACTAGATTTACTCTTTTCTGGGGTCAAACAGTCTGCAGTCAGGTTTTTGTGCACAGGATACAATAAAAGGGAGAACCCAAGTTTCTGTGACTGATTCCCCGGTTTACTACTAGAAAGAGTTGAACCACTGCATTGCCAGAGCTAAGACAAGCTCCACACACTAATTCTCTGCTAAGCCAGCACATGGGCTTTGATTTCCTAACCACAAGACATTATCTGGCTACAGGTTAGGATTACCATTAGCTCTGTATGTCTGTCCTTACAGCACGGTCACTGTCCTGCCACATGCTACCTGGACAACCTTCTTTCGTTCTACATTTTTTAAGCTCACACTGTTCATCTGAAGAAGTCTGGATTCCCTTGGCTTTCTAAATCTGCTTTGCATTGCTAATGCATGGGGCTGTAGGCAAAGATGCATTAGAGAGAGAGAGAGAGAGAGAAAGAGAGAGACAGAGAGAAGGAGAGCTATTAAAGACCTGCTAAGATAGAAAATATCTTCAGGGTGCGCCACTCTCAAATACTAACAAAACATCATGGTGGGTTTATCTTATGTCCCTTTTCCAAAGACAGGGCCTATTATCAATGCTTTCATATTTGGGTAACTATTAACTTCAGGAGTTACTCCAACATTGTACAGTGTATGGCAGGAGAGAATGAGGTCCACAAAGTACAGATCAGAATCTGACTGGGCATTGGATTCAGGTTGTTATTACCTAGGAGGTGATGGGGTGGTTTAATAAAGCAGAGAGGGTCTTCTGCAAAATCCATTGCTTCAAAATCTCCAGCACTGAGGACAGAAAATACAGCAGTTGTCTGTAGCGCTCTGGTAGGAAAAAGGAGTTGTCAATCTGCAAAGCAACTGCTACTTTCCGAATGGAACAACAAAAGACATAGCAGAAGGGGCGGAGGAGGCATTTAAATGCCTGGGCTGCTCCTTGAATGGCAGTTGGTCTTTTTTGTGTGTTAAAAGTGTTTCACATTTATACAGTACCTCCCAGCCCACTAAAGCTCCAGTCACCTTGCAAAATGATGAGACACAAACCCTGCACAAAGATCACTCCAGCTGCCAAAAAGCAGCCTTCTCTGGAGGAGGAGATGTCTGTCTGCTGTCCATAGCACAGGGTAACATTAGCCAGCACCAGCAGTGTGCATAGCAAGCACAGTATCTTGAGGAAGACTTTAGTCTCTGCCTTAAGTGTTTTACAACCTGAGGATCAGACTGTGGCTATTACAGAGCTGCACCATCCCATGAGATGTTCAGGGCAGGACTGTGCCTGTACACTCTCCCTCTCATTCAGCAGACACAGTGGGAGTGGCCAGTTTGTTCCCTTGAGCACAAGGACTGATAGGGTCCTTGGTCTGTAACTAGATAAATAGTGAAGTATAAACAAACCTTAGCTGACTAGATGCACTAAAATATTGCAAGGGTAGCTGCAGCCCTGGATCCAAAATACAACAGAATGGGATCCCAAATAGTCTTTAAAATCAAACAAACAAGCTCCCATCTCTTCATTGGCTGAGTTAAAGCTAAAACACACTGTTTTAAGAAGAGTTGTAAAGGAAATGAAAGTGGTGGCCTGGCACACCACGGGGAGGCTTTTTTAAGCACAAAGTGCAAGAAGGAAGAAAGCAAGGAGGTGAGATTGAAAAGAAGCTGCAAAGGGAGACTTAGCGGAGATTTGAGAAGCAAGAAAGGGCTAAGGGGAGGGATGCAAGATACAATGAGGATAGTTGTGCCCAGCTCTGGACATGAGAACTACAAAACTTGGACTTAATGCAGAAAGCCATAGGATTCACTAGCACAACCATTCAGGTAACAAAAATACAGGCACAAATTGACAGTGCAGTGAAAATGCAGAGCTCGCACCTATTGCTGACAATGGGACTTTTGCTATTATCTTAAAGGGGAGTGAGGCTGGGTAGCTTATAAGATTTGCAATTCAAGCAGCAAACCAGCACAGTCCTCCTCCTCTTTACAGGAAGTGCCACAATTCACTTTCACATTTAATATCCAGGAGCACGATGCCTCCAAATGCTCGGGTGGGGCCCTGGAAGGACTCAGAGGAAGGAGCAACACCAGCTGGACCGCTAGCGCAGCTCCCTATAGCACACACATGTTCCTTAGAGAATGCCTATCAAAGTGCCAGATGCTACTAGCCCTTCACCAATTGACAGACTCCAAGATGGCTTGGGAAAGTACACGTGACAGCAGTTTTTAAGTTAATTTTCTAAACTTGGAGGCAGATACTCAGCTGGGTACACTTTAACTGTTCCACTGAAGTTAAGGAAGCTATAAGAGTTGAGGATCTGCCCCTTGCAGCAGTGTTAACTATGGCAGGGTGAGCAGGGCACCCACCCTGGGCACTTCAAGGGGAGTGCCAGAATCACCCCATGCCCAGAAACCTTTGCAGGGCCACATCTGCTGTAGCAAAGGCTCCTGGAGAGATGGGGCCGTCCAGTACCCCCTTGATGAGCCTGTTCTTTGGCTGCAGTAGTGTAACCAGATGCTATTATAGCAGCAGGAGTTGCCAGAGTATGGAGAGAGCTGAGGAAGGCAAGGGTCTTTGCCCCCCACCTCTCCGCCACCACTCCCCAGTGGTCAGCACCCAGAGTGCTATAGGAGCTTGCTATGCCTTTGGCCCCTTAATGCAAGCATACACAGCTGTACTTCCTAAGTTTCCCATATCTGGCATCTAGCATTATGCTCTCATAATCCGCAGGTGTGTCACTGGAACTGCCCATGTCGGGCAGGTGAAGTGAGTACAGGCTGACCTTGCTACAAGATAAAATGCATTATGCGTGATTAAAAGTTAACCAAATGCAATCACATTAAAAATGACTATCATGAAGTGCACCATGATTTACTGACTAAATGAATGAGAAATGTATCTGAATAAAATAGTCCTAGGCATGCTGCATCGGCAATGCAATGATAAATTGCTGATTGTGAGAAGATCTTCTCTCGCTCTTGGATGACATATATGCATTGATTTTCCTAACAACATTAATTAGCATAATGGTATCTGCACATATATTACATAATGTTTCCTTTTAGTGAGAGAAAATTATTTCAAGATTCCAGATCCAAAATTGCAAAGAAAGCAGGCAAGAGGACTGCAAACAGGATCTCTGTCCTTTATTATGTAGGGCAAAGGTCCTACCCACTGAATTTGATTTAATTTTGAAGGGATGGGAACAAAGTTCAAGAAAGTGCAGCCATTGTGGAATTAAGCTGTGATCACAGAGGGCTGTTTTTTACATGGGGGTGATCTAATTTTGTGACACACAAAGAAAATAGAAGCCTTTTAAACAGAAGCTAATCCTGAAGAACTAGAAAAAAATGTTTCTCCAATTTCATTAACACACAGAGGGAGCTAGACTGTGAAACCCTTACATAAGCAGCCCCACTGGCTTCACCGGCACACCTTAAGTGAGTAAGCACTTACCAAGATGAAAAGAAAATGCAGACCAGTGGAGGGACAATGAAAGGGGTGGTGGAAATCAAAGAGAGAGGGAGAGAGTGATACGAGCAAGTAGGCTGCTTCCCAGTTACCTGGAAAAACCAACTGAAATAATCTTCAGTTAAAAAAAAAATAAAGCCTGCTAGGTAATAAAGACTTACTGAAAAGAAAATAATACAACACTGTTCAGTGCTCCTGGAAGTGGTGGGAATTTAAGTAAATTAAAAATAGACCCTCCAAACCTCCATATCTTTCTCAAGAACAGAACTCTTAGGGTATGCCTGAGGAGCATATGGCGGGCAACGAACTTGTCTGGATCAGGGGTTTATGCACTAGTGTAGCAACAATGATGCAACCTCTCCCCTCCCTCTACAGCCTGTGCAAAAGCTCTGAAAAAAGGTAAAGCAAGGCATGCACCGGTGCAACTTAGGGGCTAAGAACAGACAGTCAAAAGCCTAAGGCCAAATCGATTCAGTCTTTACAGGTTACTTTAAACTGTACAGATTAAATTGACAAACAACTGGACAGACATTTGGTTTTGATTCAGGAAATGCAGGCACATCCCTGCAGTGGCTCAGGAAAGAAGCTGGGGGGCACTACAGCACAGCTTGCCAGCATGTAGCCAGCATAGGTTGTGTGTTTGGTTCCTTTTCCTGCTGCCCCCAAGGTCTCTGGGATTTGCAGTCCAGAACCACAGCAGCAGGACTCTGCAGGATTGCTCATCACTTTGTCTTCATGCTTCTGTCACAACCCAGTGATTCTGGTGCCTCGGCACGATGGAATTTTCCCGCCACATGAGAGCCTCTTGCAAAGTAAAAGGTTTTCTGTTGCAGCAGAAAACCCCAGTGCAAGAGAGTTCCCGCCATTCGAATGCAAATTTGTGTCCCGCTATTGGCTAGTTCTAAATTATTCCTATGTGGCGGCTGGTAATTGGCTTCCTGGCCGTTTAAAATTTCGTGCGACTTCCGCCCAAGTCGGAGAACTTTGAGCAGGCTGCAGAGTGCCTCTAAAGAGATTTGACTTGCGGCTGAGCTGATCGATGGACTGATCACCTATCGATTCTTCTCCCCGTCGCTGAGCGCAATCCCCGACATACCCTTGCCCTGCCGGCTTGATTTGTGGACGGGTGAGCTAGCCTGGGCCTTGCCCGCCGGGACAAA
>NW_005842717.1:584199-592703 GCF_000455745.1 Alligator sinensis
AAAACCCCGGTGCAAGAGAGTTCCCGCCATTCGAATATAAATTTGTGCCCCGCTATTGGCCAGTTCTAAATTATTCCTACGTGGCGGCTGGTAATTGGCTTCCTGGCCATTTAAAATTTCGTGCGACTTCCGCCCAAGTCAGAGAACTTTGAGCACGCTGCAGAGTGCCTCTAAAGAGATTTGACTTGCGGCTGAGCTGATCGATGGACTGATCACCTATCGATTCTTCTCCCCGTCGCCGAGCGCAATCCCCGACGTACCCTTGCCCCGCCAGCTTGATTTGTGGACGGATGAGGTAGCCTGAGCCTTGCCAGCTGGAACAACTAACACAATTGTTCATACGACCGGACCGTCAGCGTCGCAGCTACAAGTGGCGTAAGTAAAGTTTTGCAACCAATTAAGCCTTGTCCGCCTCTCTATTCACCAGCCCGCCCAACGGAAGAGTAATTATTAAATCACCTCGAGTCGGTTCTGGCCGTCCGAGACAGCTTCCAGGTACCTCTCGGATTTGTATTCCACAGACACAGTCTGCAGTAAGTTTTAGCAGGGTAGGGTAACTCTTTACTTGGGGGAAGGGAAGTTTAACCCCCCTCCTTCGCTTCAGACCTCAGTCAGGGTTTGCAGGGGAGGGGAGCAGTCCCTGCCTCCCTCCCTCGCCAACCCTTCTCTGCTGGAGCAGATGGCATAGCCCAGCCCAGCCCAGGGCTGGAAAGCATGCTGGGATGCTGGGGGGACTGTGATTTAACTTGAACCAGGGAAGGGGGCTGGGACAGAAGTTTCATAAACCAGTTTGACCCAAATGAGTTAAGTCTGATACTACATTCAACCAGATTTATCCTAAACCATTTTAGTCATTTTGAAACTGGTTTATGTGCACTGAACTTCTGTTCTGTTATAGGTTTCAATCAGTTTCTGATCACTTAAACCTGTTTATGTGTAACTTCTGTCCCTAGCCAGGGTGCAGATATGCAGCATGTTTACCTTGGACTATATTCTCAGTTTACTTTGGAGGAGAGGTGAAGCAGACATGTGATGCACAGCATTTACTTTGGAGGAAATGCTGTTCTTGGTGTGAGTTATTTCTGAGGAAATCGGAAGGATACTGATTTCAGAGAAAGTCACTCTGGTGAATGTGGTCTATGCCCACTACCACTGCCAGTTTCACTCTAGGGTGGTCATCTGTTCAATGCAAAATAGGTCTCCAGCCACCTTCTGGCCAGGTGCTATAACACCTACTTGAGAAAGCCAGCTTGTGAAGGTTGTTCATGGACCTGCTCCATACTATATAGCAGAAGTCCACAACAGGGCAGGCTGGATCTGACCAATAGGAGTCCAGGGAACTGGTAGCACCCTTCAGTCCCAGGAGTGAAGGAAGCAATGAAGGAACAGTAGGAACTCCTAGGGGAGGCATCTCCAGGGTCCTAGCACCTGCCTTTTTCCATCTATTCCCTTTGCAGCATATACTGATGGGGGGTGGGGGGAGAGGAAGAAAGGGAGGGAGTATGACAGAGCCAGCCTTAGGTGAAAAAGTGCTTTGGGTGAACTTGTATTTTGGCACCCTCCCAGCACCTGTCCCCTCTGGTGCCCCCCCTCCCCTGCCCCCTCCTGGCAGCCCCCTGCAAGTCAGCAGCATGGGGAGGTACAGCAGCATGGTGCACCAGGCAGGCACCGCTGCTGGTGTTGCCTGTACTACCCAGTCCAACTCCTCCTGTGGGGTAGGCTGGGTACCAGTCCTACTGCATGGAGTGGGGATTGATCAGGGTAGGGTGGGGGAGAGTGCTGCTGTGAGCATGGACTGCTCACACGTGTGTGTATGTGTGTGCATGATGCCCCCCAGAACACAGTACCCTAGGTAGTTGCCCATGTCACCCACCCCTAGGGCCAGCTCTGGGGAACGGAGGAGCAGCCCATAGCAGGGGCTAAGTCACAAGCAGCAGCCTGCAATGGGAAAAGGTTGCCATGCCCTGCTATAAAGTAAAATCCAATGTTACTTGCTCTGGAGTAAACATGTTGCCTGTCTACACCCTTACTTGAAAACAGCTCGAAATTTGCACCAACCAGCTTCACAGCTGTAACTCACCTATGGAACAAGCACTGGTCGTGGCAACAGTGGAAGCTCTAGGGTTGCAAGTATTTCTACCATGGAGACATCTAGACTGCACAGTGATATAAACACATGAACCTTGTTTTCCTTACAGCTCCTAGAAAAGCTGCCAATAGAAGACACATAAGTGATGAATTATAGCTACAAAATTGGCTAAAATAGACAAGGCTTGCATGACTATGACTATGGCTGCAGGCATATATATATATATATGTATGTACGTATGTTTGCAGAGAGAGAGCGTGTGTATAGAATAAAGTGAATGGGATAAGATTTATAACAAAAACATTTAAAGTAATTTTAGCTTGCGCAGAATCACAGACTTCATGACTGGTTGTCAGTGACTGAACCCTTGTCTTTGAGCTTTGACGCAGTCATTGGGTCTCCTACATGGGCAATGGAGCAAGGAAGCCAAGAATAGTGCAGAGGGGCTGAGAGGGAGGTGGAAGTGGAAGAAGAGACAGGATTATTATAGAATAAGAAAGAGTAATAACAAAGACCAGGAATTAAATGCAAAACACTAAGAACATCATAATAATGATGACGACAATGATGTTGTCAAAAAGTACTATACAAATAAAATGCTAGAGAATTTAAAACTGAGCGTTGAGAAGACAGCATTAAATCAGAGTCAGGAAAAAATGAAAGAGATGAAAAGAGAAATTAGGTAAAAACAGCTTCTTTGCCAGAGCACAAATAATGGATGCACTCAACTTGTATTGTAAGACAACAAAAGGAGCAAAAGTAAACAGGTAACACAAATACCAGTGACATTAAACACTGAGGAGGATGGAGTAAGATCTGTTCCAATAGTGGCTGGCAAGGGGATAGGTTTGAACAATACCCTAAAGACACGTTTATGAATAATAAACAATAAGAGGTTTGTGTGCGACTGGTCTCGCTCTCATTGCAGTCGCCTCACTAGAGTGGGAATCATTCTGGGTGAGCAAATATGTAGGAGTGTTAAAGGAACACTCACAGAAGAATGAAAGAGTAGGTCAGAGCAAGTCGTGGAGCTTTTCGCTCAGTGGAATAATGTTATAAGGGCCCCTCCATTTCCACAGGCTCTTGTCTCTGAAAAGAGTGCCTTGATACTCTAGTGCTTTCACTCCCCTCCCTAGTCAGTGCCACAACTGTATTGTGACTGATTTTGAGTCTTTTGCACTGCTTCATTAGCATTAAAATCATATGCTTACAATGCATCTACCATGCCTACCATTCCTAACCCAAACAACCTCGCTCAAGCTGTGACTGTCTGCAGGTGACACCTGTGCCACTTTCAGCAGTGCCCTTGGAAAATATCCCACCCTTTATGTAATCAAAGACAATGCTACTTTCCCCCCCGCTTCAAGTAATGGGTTTGGTGCTTATCTGAGCACTAGGAAGTACTGGGGATGTAATCCCTATATTATCTGCAAACCAGGTGCAGTAATTGGGCAAGCGCAATAGGAATGTTTGTATCATCACAGTCACTGTGCTGGGAGTTTGGTCAAAGAGGGCACTTGTACACGTGACAGGGGTTTAATCCCCAAGGTTGCATTCTATGCCACCTAAATTGAAATGGTTTTTAATTGAAACCCACAGTTTCAATTTTTCCCCTCATTACAGTGAGGGGGCCCGATCCTTTTTTTGTTTTATGTTTTGGTTGGAGCCTACCTGCAGCCGGGAGGGCAGGGGTGGCGCTGAGCTGCTGGTGGGCAGAGCATCTCCTGAGTTGCGGGAGGTCTCAGCACTTCCCTCCATGGTGGCAGCACCCCCTGGGGCCATCCTGGCGAGCTGCTAGCAGACCAGGTGCTACCCCAGCCAGCTTCGGCTTGGGGAAGAGTTGGATCGGGCTGAGTGCTGCCTCCAAGCTGGGTCAACACCGGGCCCACTAGCATCCCACCTGGGTGGACCTGGGGGGTGCCGCCACTGTGGAGGGAAGAACCAGGGCCCCCCCGCAGCTCAGGACCTGCTCGACCTGCTAGCAGCTCACTCCCTGACCGTAGAAGAGACAGGTATGCTCCACTGAAAAAAAAAAGGATCGGGCCCCTTGCCATTTCTGCCTTTAGCAGGTACCTGCTAAAGGCAGAAGCCGTGAGGGGCCCGATCCTTTTTTTCTGCGGAGCCTGCCCACCTCTCCTATGGCTGGGGGGCAAGCTGACAGCTGCAACGCATCACTGCATACTAAACTACATCCACATGTTGTTTAGTTTGAAATTATGCAAAATAATTGAAAACCCACCAAAACTCTTGAATGTGTACAGTGTGACACCATTAAGCCACTCAAAGTGACATTTTTGTCACGTGTCCATGTTAATGGCATCACGTATACAAGTGCCCACGGCCATGTCAGATTTCAATGAATCTGCTAATTCTGCTAAATACCTTGTCACAAGGAAACAAGAAAGGAAAGGAAGTGGTTAGCAGACAGCCCTGGAGACTGAAATCTGTTCACAGACACAACACATGCCTTAGCTGAGCAGACTTTCCAACACTGCTCCCTAGGTATATCACACTATAGCATTATTGCTGCCCAGGCTGTCCATCTTCTAAGCCTGTGGGAGGCCCATCAGGCAAGGCATGGGCCACTGGGCTGCATGCCATGTAGACACTCCCCTCATCCACTCACCTTACCCCATGTCCTTGTGGGCAAACCCCCCACAGCTGCACTGGGCACTCCCCTCAGCTGCTGCACTACATGCTCCCTCACTGCTACAACATAGGGGCATCCCCCTCCACTACACCATAACAGCATTAACCATCCCCTTCCACTCCACATGGCCCTGGACTCACCCTTAGCTCTCTGTTCCTCACCACACTGCTCCCTGGGTGGGGGGTGGAGAAGCAGAAGGGAGAGGGGGAACCGAAGAGACTCCAGCTATTTTTGCTGCTGGAGTAATAGGGGGAGCAATGGCCAAGCAGGAGCCCAAGGGCCACAGCTTAACCTCTTGCAGGCTGTATGCAGCCCGTGGGTTGCTAGTTAGACAGCCCTGATATATGCCATAGATTTGAGGACCAGAAGGAAACATTAGATGAGCTAATCTAACCTTCTGCATATCATAAGCAGAACAAAACTGAGTTGTTTCTACCCAATACTGAATCAGGCATGAACGCTGCATACCTCCCAAGGCTGGGGCAGTGGTGGTGGTGGAGGAATGGTGGCAGCAAGTGGGGAGCTTCCACAGGCAGCTGCAGTGGTGTCAGCAGTGGGGGCAGGCTGAGTGGGGAGCTCCCGCAAGCAGCCACAGTGGTGTCGGTGGCAACAGGGGGTGGCGAGTGCCGACTGGTGATCAGCGACCACCCACAAATGCTGCTGGTGGTGTCGGCGGTGAGGCGGGGTGGTGAGCGGCACCCGCACACAGGCGCCGCTAGCAGCGTCAGTGGTGGCTAATCTCAGGGGATGCGCTGCCAATCTCAGAGGGTGCATGTGCATCCACGTGCACCCCCTACGCGTCGCCAGTGGAACCAGGGAGGGACCTTCCATGTTGAATAAATCAGATAACCATTACATTAGAATGAGCATGTGCCCTATGCTCTCTTTATGTAAAGAGGTAATGTATGGACTATTGCAGAATTGTTTGAGAGGGGTTTAAACATTTTTTATCAGTGTTATTTTCTCTACCCCACTCTGTGAAGCCAGGCTGTTTTAGATCGTAAGTCCAACTGCACAAAATTCAAAGGTAGAAAGAATGTACACCTAACAGACTTTAAATACCATGCCAAAATTAACAAAAAAATGCTTTTTCATGCAATACTTTTTTTACTTTTAAGGTCTTTAATGGCCCCATGACTTTTGGAGGGTTTCAAGATCATTTATGGCCTTTTATTGCTAGAAACAAAATCTTAGAACTATGGGAACTACAAGAACCCAGACAGTCTAATGGGAGAAAAGAGCCTGTTTCTAACCCTGAGGGACCTGAATACACAGCCACCATTCTTGGTACAGTATAATTTGTGATGGGAGAGAAAGGAACATTTCTCAGGCAGCTTGTTTAAAAAAATACTCATCTGTTTGAAGCTGCTAGCAGTTTGGAATGTAAAAGCAGTGGTTGAGATGATTAGCAGGCAGAGTGAAGGTAGAGTGGCCAAATTTATCACGTGGGTGCCACCACCCTATAAGTGAAATGATATTTAAGATCCTACAGTTTTTCATGCCTTATGACTTAAAAAAGAACCTCACTTAATCCGACAACAAATATTTCATGCAATTTCCATCAGCCAGTGGGAAACAGACCACTACTGAGAGCCATAGTGTCCAGTGTGGTCTCATGTAAACTATGACTAACTTTATTAGCTCTACCATAGGAGTTATAGGGCTAAAGAGCAGACTCATAACATTAAACAGATCAGACTAAGATAGAGAGAAGCAGCTAGGGATGGGAAAGTGAAATGCGGAGCTTAACAGGGTAGAGGTAGGGGACTAAAGAGAGGAAGAGAGATGGCTGGAGGATCAGGGGAAGATGGGAAAGGACAATAAAAACAACAAAGGATACAAAAAAAAAAAAACCCAGACTCCCAGTGACCACAGGACTTGCAGCAGGAGAAAGTTGCACCTTAACAAAAGACTCCTGCAAACATGCATTTTGCACTAATGCCTGGGGAATTAATCAGCAATCTCAGGACCTAGTTTTTGCCTCCAGGCAATATTATGTTTAAAAATTAATTTAGGATCCAGATACCTTCCAGCCAGTTCTCCCTTAAGCTGGCCTGTATGTAGTGTAATGCCACAGAAGAAGGATATATTTATATTTCTCTATGGCAAGCAGAAACTGTTTTTCAGGCGGACTGTTCCAACCCCTTTTTGCTTCTTTTTTCTGAAGAAATTACACTTCCCTCCATGCCTCCAAGTAGCATAAGGAAACCCAGAACACTCTAGAAATACTTATTCCTTAGGGTGAAACTGAAGTATTTTTCTGGTAGTGAGGAACTGAGTAACAGCTGACAGAATGGTACTTAACTGTAGTATAGGGGCATGAGAAGAGAGTGCTTAAGGCATCCTGCTAGGTGCGACTGTGAGCTGCACTCTGAGCTTATGACAAAGGCAATCCTGAGATGGATTCTTGGTTGTTTGGGATGAGGAGTCAAAGACAGTTGGATGCAATGCCAACCACATCACTTAGTGTGACAGTGGCTATGGAAGCCAGCATACTTTCCCCACACTAACCCAATGGGACATCTGGGCTCAGGCAGACCACTTGAGAAGTCAAAAGACTGAGCTTCTATAGCATGGAACAAACTGCAGGCTGGGTAGGTATGAAATGTCACAGGCAAAGCATTAAAACTACTGTGTAAGCCAAGGAAAACCACTGGTTTGAGGGAGTCACACATATGAGGTGCTTGATGCAGTCAACGGGGGATATGCAGCAGATTCAGAGTAGCACTGTAACTACTCAAACAAACTATGCAAACAAACTCCTGGTCAAACATAAGCTGGGTAACTGTATCCTCTGATGATGTGGTCAAGGGAAAATGATTTCTCCTGGCAACACATAAGATATGGTTATAGAAGGCTGCAGAAAAAGCTATTTATGCCACCTAAAAAGTGTTCCACAAACACTGAAAGAGACCAGAAGAACAGCAGCAATCCATGAGACTGCATAGTAAAAGTCACTGGATTGAAGAATCAAGCAAGCCAGGTTCACTTCTCAATCACTGCAAAGAAAAGAAGGGACAGACTCAAAGACTGTTTACACTCCAGAGCCTTTGCTGCTATCACTATACCAGCATGGCTGTCAGCAAGCCTCCCAACGTAGACACACCATATACTGACAAAAGGAGTTTTTTGGCTGCCATAGTTATCCCAGGTCTCTGCATGAAATACAGAGCACTCCTATGGTGGTATACTGTATTCATACCAGAGGTTTCGCCAATATACCTATGTTGGCCTGGGGTGATGGTTCTTCCACACCTATGACTATCATTGCAATGTGTCATTACCCACTGATTGTGTGTGTGCTTCGGCACTGCAGAATTATTTCCCGCCACATGGAGCTTTCTTTGCACGGTGCAATTCTCAGCTGCAGAGAGAAAACCCCGGTGCAAAGGAGTTCCTGCCGCTCGCATGTAAATTTGTTCCCCATTATTGGCTGTTTCTAAATTATTCCCACGTGATGGCTAGCGATTGACTTGCTAGCCGTATAAGAGGCTTGAACAGTTTCCGCCCAAGTCGGAGATCTCCGGGGAGGACCTCATTTAGGAGGACTCCGCATCCATCTCGTGGAGAACTCTGGGCCACATGGTAGAGCCTAGCAAACTCTGCGCGTGTCTCGGAGCCGACCGGTGGTTTGATCACCCATCAAGAGTCTCTCCCCGTCGCTGACTGATCCCTCAACGTACCCCTGCCCTGCGCGCTTGTTGAGAGTCACAGCTCGGACTCGTATCGTATCGGTTCAGAGAGCTCTCATCGTGTTTGTTTTGC
>NW_005842717.1:594322-596687 GCF_000455745.1 Alligator sinensis
TTGCCACAGAGAACACCAGAGGAGCGATTCATGTTTGGATTCTTCCTACAGCGTTCTGGACTCAGTAAACGGCAACTTCGGATTTTGGGAGACGCAAGCCAATGGCAATTGGCATATGAGTTGGGTTTTCATTATTTGGAAGAGCTAGACGACGGCTCCTCGACGATTTCATCTAGTTGATCATGCAAGAGAGAGTTGGCTCCACTCTAGCCATGTTTAAACACCTGTATTATATGTTTTAGGAAAGTGGTAGTGCATTTAACTAACCGCCCTATTGTGTGCGGGTTTTTGTAAATATTTTGATATACGTTAACTTATTTTCTGAGAGTTTTGTTTACAGGTTCAGGACTCAGAGTGCGTGGCGGAGAGAAGCCCTGAGAAACAGAGGGACAACAGCATCGGCAAAAGCAAGGGCTTGATGCGCGCCTTCGCCATGACGCCCACTGAAGCCCTGATCGTGCAGTTTTTTGTTATGAATCTGGTTATGTGTGTATGTGTATGTGCCGGCTATTATTTAATTCGATCCCTGGAAAACGAACTTTTTATGTTAGCTAATTTCGTGTTTACCCTTTTTGTTCAACAACCAGTTGTGAGAGCTTTCGATGACCCGAGTGACGAGCACGTGGTATAATTCAGTTGTGCCTTCAGCAAGGGGGGATGTCATTACCCAATGATTGTGTGTGCGCTTCGGCACTGCAGAATTATTTCCCGCCACATGGAGCTTTCTTTGCACAGTGCAATTCTCAGCTGCAGAGAGAAAACCCCAGTGCAAAGGAGTTCCCGCCGCTCGCATGTAAATTTGTTCCCCATTATTGGCTGTTTCTAAATTATTCCCACATGGCGGCTAGCGATTGGCTTGTTAGCTGTATAAGAGGCTTGAACAGTTTCTGCCCAAGTCGGAGATCTCCGGGGAGGACCTCATTTAGGAGGACTCCGCATCCATCTCATGGAGAACTCTGGGCCACGTGGTAGAGCCTAGCAAATTCTACGTGTGTTTATCTGTAACTGCAACTCAAGCAAGTTTTCCTGCCTGCATCTACCACGACCGCGACCATCTACGATGTAAGTAAAATAATCTTTAATCAACAACCTCCACGCGTCTGTGCCTAATTCTAGTTTGCCGTGCCGACTTCCCCGGCCCACGTGCCTGGGCTGCTGGCCACAGCCCCTCAGCCCCGACACAATGCAGACAAAACTTCATACCATAGCACAATGCAGGCAGACCTGGCCTCAGACTTTACATTGACTCTTAGGAACCGAAAAAGAACATTAAAAGGGAGCACTTCTGATTGCCCACAAAGGATGAAATGTTTGCTGAGAATGCAGAAGCCAAATTCTTCAGCAAATTAGGCACATTGGCTAGGTTTTAATAATTTTTTAGACATTGTGTTCCAAGATTTGCACTTTCAATACAGTGTTTGGGTAGACAGTGGTTGAGACTGCTTTGCAAAAGTATGTCCAGTGTTCAAAAAATTTCACCATAGAGTGTCCCAGGCACTTGAAGATCTGATGGGAGTGTATAAGTACATCAGTGACAAAAGTCTGGGGATAATGAACATGTCGAAGGTTTACAGCAATGGTTCTCAAGACCTGTTTAGACTCAAGGCACCTCTCTCTAAAATAGTGGTTCCCAGACTCTGACAGGTTGCACACCACCAATTTAAAATGATACAACCTTAAGTACCACCAGCAAATTTTTGTCATATAAAGTAATTATAATAAATCTGTTAATGCGTTCCACTGACAGGTTGTTTGCATACCACTGGTGGTACATGTAGCACAGATTGGGAACTGCAGCTCTAGAACTTTTCTGAATTTAGTGGCACCCCATTTCAAAAACTAATTAAACTTGGTTTTTAACTACAGAAAAATTATGGAGCAACTATTCCGTTGCAAAGAACTCAGAGAGACCACAACAGGTCAAAATGGTTTTGACACTATGGTTTCCTATTTGAAATCTCTGGGTTTATCTTGTTAATGTGTATGGATGTTTGCAGACCTAATAGTGTTAACACTGCATGGCATCCTTAAAAGAATCTCATGACACCCCAGTAATCACTGAATTACAGAATGTACTGGAAACTGCAACTAGAAACAAACATAACATTTCAAAACAAGTGGATGTGTATACACAAGATGCTTTACTGTGTACTAGATTAATGCACAGTAAAGCATCGCTGTCTATATCTGCACAGCAATTACTGCACAGTAGATTAATTTAAAGCGCCATTTGCTAGTACCTACAGATACAGGTATTAGAATATGGCGCTTTAAACAAATGCACCAAAGCATACCTGTAGATGCTGACCAAGAGAAAATTGTTCCCAGTCAGCCTAGGCAGCAGGGGGCCAAGGGGATGCGGGGG
>NW_005842717.1:596718-618897 GCF_000455745.1 Alligator sinensis
CTGCCCTGCAAGCCAGGACAGCTCCCCCTGCCCCCTGGGACTAGCCCTGATTTCCCCATAGCTGACAGCCCCTCCCCCCCTGCCCTGCACATGGGGGCTGCCCTCAGAGCAGAGACAGCTGGCACCCAGGGGAGCCTGGAGCTCCCCCTGGCAGCTGCAGCGGGGCAGAGCAGGGTAGAGATAGCCCTGGACTGGGCTGCTCCTGTTGGGTACAATTTGCTCCCTATGCAGGCGGACATGTAGATGTGCACCTGGGAGCGCTTTAATGAGCCTGAATTTTATGCAAAGAAAATTCTGGTGGATTAATTGCATGTGGAGATGCAGAGACTAAAATCACCTACTTGTGGAAACTGAGTGAAAACAACAGTTCCAAGATTCCCAAGGTGCTGAACACTAAAAGACGCAAAGATAAGAAAGGAATTCAGAATTTCAAGGCTTGTTGCATTATTGTGTCAGTAGGTCCATACCAAGCCTGGGTAAGTCGCTTAAGAAAATTCCCTCACATTGATACATATGAAGGATGGATGCCAGGGTGACAGAGAAAGTTCAAGGGTTTGAATGTGCACTACAATCAGAACCGGCACTGCAATTCTTTGCCTCCCAAAAAGTGATCAGGCTCTCCACTGAGGTGGCAAAAAACAAACTTTAAACTGTCCTGTCTCAGATACAGGAGACTGGCATCAACAAAGGGAACGTGTACACAAATTTATAAACAGGACCTACTTGTGGATGTACAAAAGTTCATGATTTTCTCTGACTACGGCTTCAAAATCAACTCCCTTATCACCGTAAACATGAGAACTGATGAAGTTTGTGAAGCAAAGCTACAGTAAGAGTGGCCAGTGGATAACAGGAGGCAGAACAATCAGACAGTGCCACCCAGGGAGTAGGGGCTCCAAGAGAGGTTCTGAATTCATCTTCCATTGAGTTGAATGAGGAAAGAGGGGCAAGTGAGATGTAGAAGACATCTGGGACCCTGAGTGTAAATACAGAGTGAGCACTGCCATATCATATTCCTTTACCATGCAATACACAAATAATCACAAGCTGCTGATAACTGCTGTGGGATCCTGCTTGGTGGACATTGGCTCTGACCTTTCAGTTCCTGTTCTTGTTGCATCATGTGCGCTGGTTGGACCTTTCCCCAAGGAAGTATGAATGTGCTTCACCTGATGTCAGTTGGGAATATTCCTTTAGAAGGAGCAGTGACCACAGGATTTTTCCTTCCAAGCATGTGCACATCTTCTTTGGCCATATCCACTCCCACCATGTTGAGTGCAGAGTACTTCTCAGAAGTCAGCTACTCCTCACCCCACTGTGTGACACAGCTGCATAAATTGCTATGGTGGCATAACATGTCCCTCCATTTCATAACCCTTTTGGTCTTACAGCTCTTTTAAGCCTTTTAGGCCCTGGTGGACCTGGTGATGTAGGCCACCTATACACATGCCGGATGTCTGCTCCAGCATGTGCTAATTAGTACATGTCGCACAATCGATTTATCAAGTCTGCTGGAGCGTGCTAATCAGACTGCTCCAGCACCCTCCACGTCACATCCATTCAGCATCCCTGTGCTTCAAAATGGTGGAGGAGGAGGGCGTGTTTGAATTAAAGCTCACTGAACGAGCTTCAAGTGCCCCCACTACCACTGTGAAGCACAGGACACCGAATACACGTGATGCTGTGCTATAATTAAAGCATCCCCTCTCCACCCCCGGAGCATGTATAGATACCCTTCATTCCCAGGAGAGACACTCCCCCCATACCCTTCCATAGATACCAGGTGGGTTCATGGGGAGTACCCTTTATAAAGGCTATGGGACCAGCAGTGCCTATGTATAGGGGCTAGCCTACCACTGCCTGTCCTTTTCACATATGCATGGGGCCAAAACTAAGGGCGCATGGCCCCAGCAGTTTCCTCACACCTCCCAGCAACACTGTCCATGGCTCCCATGATGTCAGCATTTCCAGACCCCATGAACCTGCTGGGGGGTTGTTAGAGTGTTAGGTGGGAGAAGCATGGTGAGTGAAGGGAAATGAAGAGAACTAGATAAAGGTAAAAACCAACAGTCCCCATAGTGCAGATGCTTCACAGCCCATCGGGGGCCCTTCTTTTCCTTTGCCTCCTGAATAGCAAGGTGGGGACGGCAGACAGAACACTCAGGGGTCTGGAAGATCTGGGCAACTGGGGCATGGGAAACATTTGGAGATGTAGAGATAGTTGTCTATTTGATTTAAATAGATGGCAGCATTGAGTGGGACTAATTCTAGGCAGAGGAGGAGCTAAGGATAGTGGCACAGAAGGGAGAGAACCAAACAATAGGAGTAACAGCCCAAGAGGCCCAGACTCACTTGGGGATGGGTGGAGGCAGAAAGTTGAAAATGTTAAGGAGCATGTAGGGGTATGGCATGACAGGAGGTGATGTTTATATTTTAACATTTGTGTACATTACTAGCCTTTGGAGGCTCTGCTAGCGTCATCTTTGTCACCTTTCCCTTTTCTTGTTTTTCACACGTGTGGTGGTAGGTAGTGCAGGTGCCAAGGCCAACCCGATTTCCAGCACTTCCTCACTTCTGAGTGCTTGCTTTGGCAACTGCAGTGTGCTCTTACTACTTTGGTTAATGTAAACTTTAATTCAACTGCAAGTTCTCTGAGGCAGGAACTATGCCTTCCTAAAGCATTTCTTCAACCTTTGGCACAAAGGTCCTGATTAGGACCTCTGGGTGCTACCATAATAGAAATAAATACTAATGATTTCCTTTCCTTGCAGCTGCTTCCCCACACCCCCACCTCTCCCCTCCCCCATCACCCTGATCAAGCTCTGGTGACTTTTCACAAGCAGTTGGAAAACCTCACCATCCCCACCCCCTGCCTGCCTTCTCACTCACCAAAAAAGGAATTTCCTTATTACTTTAATGACTCAAAAGACAGGGACAGCAGGAGAGGAAACCAGCAGTTTTCCCCTGCTCCTCTTCCTGTACTTCCTCCACATTCCAGTGTTGGCTATCTTTGTTTGCCAAAGTTCAGGCACTGAGATGGAGTAACAGCACTTCTAGCCCTACACTATCTACAGCCTTCACCAATTAACATGGAGACAGGAAAGAGGAGCTGCTTGTGTGAGACAACAAAGAGGGATTCAGAAAGCAGGGGGTGCTGCAAACATTCCCCTCCACAGGAAAGCAGCAGGCAGGGAGGAATGCAGGCCCCATGGTGGTCTTCTATAATTTGCCCCCTATTTCGTGTCCTTTTCTTTCCCTGTTTACCTGAGTGCCTGCTATCAGCAGGGGTAGAGTGGCCACCTACATGGCACAGAATGCAGAAGGCTTGTGAAATAGCACAGGGCAGAACTTATGTTTTAAAGGGTATCCAAAAGCTTTTATTGATGGTACAGAATCAGGCATTTTTATTGCAGGATATGCTCCTTCGAAACAGGAGTGCCTGAAGATATTGCTTTCATTTGATAAACTGCTGGGCTTGTTAGTAACTCTTTACTGGACAGAAGACATAGGATATTAAGTACCAAAAAAGGACAGGCAGTCATCCTAGGCTGAGCTGGGACAAAGAAGAGGCTGAACTAAAAGCTCACCTGTCAGACTGTTAAATGGCAAATGTCTAGGTATGAGAGGGATGCAGGGCTACTACAGGTCTGAGCATAAGTCTTGTTGCAGGTTTTTTTTCCCCCTACAGGTAAGATAAATTTTTTCATCAGTACTAACACAAGAAAGACAGCCTAGTTTGGAAGCCAAAGTCCAGTTTCCTTCTTTAGGAAGACTTAGTGAGAGAATGCAAACAAATTCAGACTGTTTGGAAGAGGGATTCCAGGCAAAGGAATTTTATGACTGTTTAGTTCCAAGCCACAGTGTATTGTTAAAGGAGCCCACACAGGACCTGAATAGCCTATTTTTAAGTTACCATTCTTACAGATCCACAAAACGTCACTCTAAACTAAGAGCGCCTCTACGTGTGCAGGTAATGGAGTGATGGGATCTAATGCGTGAGCCACACAATCGCAACTTCTGCCATGCCACATGTGCATGACAGAAGGTGTGATTGAGGGATTGTGGCTGCAGCTTCTCAACTGAGGGGACTTCCAGCTGCAGGATTCCATCGTGCCTTATTGCTGATGCAGAAGGAGCCTGCAGCTGGAAGTCCCCTCAGTTGAGAAGCTGCAGCCACAATCCCCCAGGCCCAGGGATTCTATGTACCCCCAGAGCAGCTGCACCCCCCAGCTGCCAGGACATAGATGGGTCATGGCACCTAGGCTAACTACAGAGTCAAAAAGCCCAAGGCTGAATTGATTCACTCTTTGCAGGTTAGTCTAAGCTGCAAAAATTGAACCAATAAGCAAATAAATAGACATTCACTTTTGATTTAGGAAATGCAGCCACATGCCTGCAGTGGCTTAAGCCAAATGCTGGGGGGCACTACAGCATGGCTCTTTGGCATGTAGCCAGCATGGGCTGTGTTTGCTTCCTCTTCCTGCTGTGTTTTCATTTCCCTGAGGTCTCTAGGATTTGCAGTCCACACTCACAGCAGGAGGACTCTGCAGGATTGCTCATCACTTCCTCTTCCTGCTTCCAGGTGTTCTCTGGAATTCGTATTCCACAGTCGCAGCCACCAATAAGTAAGTCAGCAGAGCAGAGCAGCTCTGTACTTAGGAGAAGGTGAGCTTAAACCCCTCCCTGGCCCCAGACCCCAGCTGGCGTTTGCCTAGAGGGGGCAGTGAGCCAGCCAGTGATGCCAGTGAGCCAGGCCTCACTGCTCCAGCTAGGGAGCAGAGGGGTGGGGCCAGCCCTGCTCTCTGGAGTAGATAGCACAGCCCAGCCCAGCCCAGGGCTGCAGAGCATGCTGGGATGGTGGGGGACTCTGATTTAACTTGCACCAGGAAGGGGTCTGGGACAGAAGTTTCATAGACTGGGTTGACCTAAATCAGTGAAGTCTGATATTACATTCAACCAGATTTATCTTAAACCAGTTTCAGCCATATTTAAACTGGTTTATGTGCACTGAACTTTTGTTCTGTTACAAGTTTATCCCAATTTCTGATCACTTAACCCGGTTTATGTGTAACTTCTGTCCCCAGCCCTAGTCTCCACAGCTATGGGACTCTGAGTCTCTGTGCTGCTGGGACCCTTTCAGCCCTACCTGGGCAACATGCACCCCTGCACCTGGGAGGGTGACAGGGCTCCCAGACCCATGGAAGACCCTGATATATGTGCACATTAAAGCTCAATAGCAGCCAGCTATAAAGTTAGTACATATTTGTGAGGTCTAACTTTATAGCTGGCTGCAGCTTTTTATGGTATGATAGTTACTTTGCATATGTAGCTGGTCTTAAGGTAATTACACAATTCATTAGTTAATTGTGCCATACATGTAATGTGTAGAAGGGTCTTGAAGACAGTGTCCAGGATGGAAACAAACACCGAACAGAAGCCCAACTACAGTTCTTGGTGTTCAGTAAAATATGTACTTGAATCTCACTCTTCTTGCTTCTCCCCCACCTCTGCTCTCCCTGCCCTGGTCACTGAGTGGCCAAGAGGCAAAAACTGTAGCATTAATTGCCTTTCAGCCACTTAGTAACAGGGAGGAGAATGGTGGTATGCAGTGAAAAGAGCGAGATTAATGGCACCATTGCACCACAAACTTCCACTGTGATTTAGGTAAATCCCTACTCATAGCTAATGGAGGATCAACCCCCAATTTATTTATAAATTAATAAAAAAGTAGAAAAAAGTTAAAATAGTATCCATAACAGTGTTACATTCTTGCTGCTAAAGAGACTAGGGCCACACAAGAAAAAGCGCTTCAGAACACAAACTGTCGTTCTCCTCTGTATAGCATAAGCTCACACAATTTCACCTGTGTTTGCTATTCCTTATTGTTAGCTTAATTGAAGATGGTAACCTTGTGAGATCTGCACACAGCATAGAAAATGGGTGAGTAATTACACAATATCCCCTGCACTTTCCATTACAGTCCTTTGCACACCAAAGTTAGACCCACAGCCTGATCCAAAGATTCCCCAATGACTTTGGTGGGAGACAGAATTAGAGAAGGGAAGAGTTGGGTAGGGTGGCAAAGGAAGATGGCAATTTCTTCCTATGCAAAGAAGAGAATCTCCCAAGATCTTCAGCTTCACTGTTATATTCAGTGAAAAGGTGATGACAATTTAATTATTATTGCTAGCTGTACTACTAGAAAATTCATACAATATACAAGGCACATGTGCTGCTTTGTTTTAGTAGCCAGATGAAGCAAATTAGGTCTACCTTCTATCCATCCATTTCCTGGGTAACTACTTCATCCATGTCTCTACTGAAGTTAGTGACTTGGCAATAATACAATTCATTTCTATATGCAATACTTTATACAAAGTAACACCAAATGCCTGAGAAAGAGAGGGAAGGAGAAACACTTTTCAGAGCAAGGCTCAGATATACAGATAGGGGAAAAAAGTGTGGAAGGAATGCAAAAGGATTTGATTAGCAAAAATAAAAGAAAGGGAGAATGAGACAAATCTCCTTAGAGACTAGTATTTGTGAGCTGAGATGGGAGATGCAATTAAGGCAGGGAATGAAAGGTTAGTATCAGTTTTGCCCTATCTTGTAATTGGATTGCAAGCTGGTGTTTTTCAAAAGCTCCTTGAATCAAGTGGTTAAAACAGAATCATGGATCTAATTACAAAAGTTTTTATTCCATATGTCTGTGGAGAAAAACTGGAAAACATAAATTCTAAGGGGTCAGAAATTAGAAGACATCTACAAAGAAACTAATATTATTTCTCAAGTTTTAAGACAGTCTTGTGACTTTTGAACACTTAGCATTGGCACTACCGTAGTACAGCCAAGCTAAGTTTTGGACACATTCAACTTTGGATGAAACATGACAGCTTTGAGTTCAGAAAGTCATTTTTGAAATTGAAAAAAAAATAGTCATCTAGTTGCATGACTTCTGTTAGTGTGACAAACAGTTTGGATAGATTAAAAATGTTAATACACATGGAAACTGAGGAGCTGAGATGGGAACCATGGGGAAAAAAAAGGAAGCCCAATGCAAAATAAAAAACTGTAAACTGTTGTCAAATGTTATCTCAGACAAAATTCTAGTTAAAAGACTTTTAAGCTCAAGTTGCACCCTGAGATGAACATGGAAATGAGTTAAAAAAAATAATGAATGTGGCTGTTTCGAAAGGGGGGGGGGGGGGGGGGGGGGAGAGGCAGTGGAGAGGGGGGGGGGGGGGGGGGAAGAGAAGAAATATCCAAAATAAGGAGGAAAGAGAACAGATGTGAGAGGGGAAAAGCAAATGACCTGCAACTCTGTAACAACACTAAAAACCTGATCATTGTTCCACTCAATACTTGCAATTGGGTATTATTAACTCTGTCAAGGGCCTTCTGTATGATGCTGGATAGAATGCTAGGTATCTCTGCACCTCCATTCCTCAGCCTTAAGGGGTCATACATATTAGGGCTGTGCGAAGCTTCGGTAGCCGATTTAATTCGGAGGAGATTTGGCCTGATTAGGTGGCCAAATCACCGAAGCCGAACTGAATCAGGAGACCAATTAAAAGGTCCGAACCAAGTCAGAAACCTTCGAATTGATTAAAAAAGATTTGGCGCCGATTTGGAGATTTGGCCACAGACTAAAGATGCAGCAGTCCTCACCATACTGGACACCGCTGCCTTCAGCTGGTAAGTCTATTATGGTGGGCAGAGGTGGGGAGCGAAGGGGCGTGGGGGACAGATCAATGCCCCCACGGCAAAAGAGGGATTGGGGCTGGGGCTGGGACAAGCTGCCCAGCTGGGGTGGCGGGGTATGGGACTTGGGGAGGGAGGCTCCCACCAGTGGTGATGCGTAGGGGCTGCATGTGCATCCCCGAGAGTGCTGGTGCACCCCCTGACGGCCACGCTCACTGAGTAGGCGATGGGCAGGGGGGGCGGGGGGGGAGCCCCCCCTGCAAGCGCTGGCCTATCACTGCACTCGCTGCAGCTGCTTCCAGGAATGGCTGCAGCAATTGGCTGGTGTTTGCTCCCAGAAGTGAGTGCAGTGAGTGCAGTGATTAGCCGCAGTGGGATCGGGACCCTGGACTGCAGGATCACCTGTGGGGGACTCCCCCCCAACCCTGGACTGCACGATTGCCTGTGGGGACTGGTTGCGGGGGGGGGGGGGGGGGCGGTACGCCGCCTCCGCTCCACACCCCGGGCTGGGCTGGGCTGTACTCCGGGAGGCTAGCCCCAGCCACCCATCGCTGGGCTGAGCTCCACGGGGTGGGTGGAGCTAGGGCCGTGCTCCGGGTGGCTAGCCTCAACTGAGCGCAGTGAAGCAGAGTCTATGGGGGGGCTGCATTCAACCTAAAATTCCCCACAGCCCCTGCTGCTGGCCCCTCCCTGATCCAGGTGCACACACCTACCACCATGCCTGTCACTGCTTGCCTAACCAGGGCGAAGCTGCAGCTTGTCCAGGAGGCACAGAGAGGCTGGGTGAGTGGCAGGAGGGCATAGCCCCCACTCCCAGTGCCTTCTGCCACCCGTCCAGAGGTCAGCCCGGCCCACACATCTGCTCTGATGCCCTCCTGGACTGGCAGCGTGCAGTGGCACACAGTGGTGGGAGCTCTCCTACCCGAGTCCTGTGCCCCCCCGCTGGGCAGCTTGTCCCAGCCCCAATCTCTCCCTCGCTGTGGGGGCATTGATCTGCTCCCCACCACGCCCCTTCCCTGCCCCCTTCTCCCACCACAACAGACTTACCAGCTGGAGGCAGCTGTGTCCAGCATGGTGACGACTGCTGCCTGTTTAGTCTATGGCCGAATCTCCAAATCGGCACCAAATCTTTGGATCCTAATCTGCTGAATCAAATCGGGACAGTGATTTGAATAACTATCCCTCCAAATCGGCCGAATCTGAATCCAAAGCAAATACTTGCCGCTTCGCACAGGCCTAGTACATATGACAAATCTGGACACAGAGGGTGCATCCAGACAAGCACACATGTGCAATCTGCGGGGCTTCAAAGTTGTTTGAGGTGCTATAAACTGCATGCAATGGACATGCAATTGTTTGCTGTGCTGCAAATTTGCAGTGCAACTTCTAAATTTTATGTCAGGAGATCCCCGTATAAAAAAAACCTCACCAAAAAAAAAGGCGGCATGGCACACATTCCAAGAGTGTGTGCTGGAGCAACTGGAGGCTGGGTCCTCCAGGGAGATGCCCTGGCTGCCAGCCAGAGCCTCTCCTCTGCTTTAGGGGTCTATCCAGTTCCTCTAGCATGCTGGGAGTCAGGAGGAGTGGGAAAATGTCAGTTTCCCCAAAGTAGGTCATTTTGCCCTGCAGTATACCCAACATGCAGGGGTGTGCATAGTGGAAATAAGCAGCAGCACAAATTTTTGCCATTGCTATTTGTGCCATAGCAAATGCATGCCGCTGTATGCGGAGACGCATCCAGAAGGACAGATGCGACACACATTTTAAAACTGTCTACATATTAATGCTAGGAACCTAGGTAATAAACAAGGAGAGACAGGTGCTCAGTTAAGAGAGGAAATGTGATATGGTCAGTATTATTGAAATTTGGTGACACAGGTCATATGACTGGAATATTAAGTCCAATGCCCACAACTTGTTCTGTAAGGATACAATAAAAAAAAGGAAGTGAAGAAGAGGAGCATTTTATACCAAAGACACTGCTAGTTGTTACAGTTGCGCACAATTCAGAATAACTGGACCTGTGAATCTATGACTTTGACCAGGGATTAAAGTCCTAACTAAAGACAGGAACTGTTAAAAAGACAGGAACTGTAGCTGTTAAAGGCCACCAAATCTCATTACCTAACAGGATAAACTGTTCACTGTGCATAATGCATAGCAAGAAAAACTGCACTTTCATGCATGACTTCAACCTAGGAGACACTTGGATGGATATCTCATGTGTCCAGCAGCTAGACTTTCTTAGGATTTCTAAAAACAATAGATGACAGTTTCTTAATACAGAGCGGATAATGATAACCAGGGATCCTGGAAAAAATCCCCAGTTTTCGATTTTAAAAAAGTAACCCAAAATCCACATTTTTCTGTGATTAAAATGAAACACCACTTATATATAGATGTATATATAGTCATATTTCATTTTAGTCATGGACAAACGTGGATTTTGGGTTACTTTTTTAAAACCTAAAATTGGGTATTCTTTTTTTATCAGAGAAAGCCAAGATCCCTGATAACTAAGATATCATCTGAACCACTAATGTTAATTATTAACAAATCTGTGAAAACTGGGGAAATTACAAAGGCAATGTAATTCCAATATTTAGAAACAGTAAAAGGGAACTATAAGGCTAGCTAAAAAGATGTCGATCCTGGGCAAAATAACGGAACAATTAGTTTATCATTTTTCAATGAAGAATTAGAGGAAAAAACATAAAATATCAGCTAATGTGATTTTTTTTGTCAGCTAACATAAAAGTAAGTCTTGTCACACAAACCTGTTGTCTCTTTTTTCTGACAAGATTATAGATCTGGTTTATGCAGGCAACCCTTCTTATATAATATACTTTGGATTTCACTTTGGTATTTTACTTAGTACCACATAACATCTTGATTAAAAAAAACCTTATATATAATTGCTATACCAGATGTATTAAAACCTGGCTCACTGACAGTCCTCAAAACACGGCTAATGGGAAACATCAATGACTATGGCTGTTTAGAGTGCAGTTCTGCCTGCTATCTTCTATTGGTCCTATGATCTACATGAACATATCAATCTTTGCTAATAAAGCTTGCAGATGACAAAAATATTGGCAGAATATTAAACACTGAAGATAGGTGTTTTTATCAAGTTATCTGAATAACTTTGTTAAATGTTCAAAATCCAACAATATGCATTTTCATTGTCCTTTGTGGCTTTGAAGCCTGATTCTTGAGGACTGAATTTTAGGTGATTTTTGACTTCAGCAGTCCTCAGTGCAACTCCTTCTTGAAGGCCAGTGGCTAGAGCTAAACATAGTATAGCAGAGATGTAGCTAGGCAGCTCTGTGCCAAGGCAATCATGCAAATACCCAGGGCAGCGCTGATTGCTATGGTGCTGACTGCAGTGGCATGATTAGCTGCTGCTGCAGTCACGGCTACTTTTGTGCTACCACACAAAAGGAGTACCTGGGGCAGATGTCCTGGTTGCCCCCACTTACTTATATTACTGTGGTATAGACAAAACCTCACAACATATCCAGCAAATGCCTCTCAAAATTTCAAACTTACGAAGTTGCTATTGCAGCCGGTGTTTTCTCAAAGCACTACATGTGCATGACAACTCTGCCTTTGCCATAGTCTGAAGCACCAAAGAAAGTTCAGGGATCTTCTCTATTTGTAGATCCCACAGTGAAACTACCAACATGTAAATCAATGATCTATATAATATGCAAACCAGAAGACAACCGTAAAGAGAAAGTAAAGATACCTTTCAGAATGCTAGGGAGAAAGCATTTTTCCCACCTAAAATACCAAGTCAATTGCATCTTTAAAGTATTATATGGCTATGAAGTCCCATTTCTCAATCATACACAAAATTAAGACCAATAAAATCAACTACATATTTTCAGAGTTGAAACACAAATATAAAGAAGTGAATTTTAAGGGATTCTTTCTATATCTTATTTTTTATCCTCTCCCACCTACCTCCAACTTCAAACGAGGCAATTAATTTTTTCAATAGAAACTAAAATAGTGTATCTTTATAACCTCATGGGGGTAAAGAGTCACAGTTTGAGTTTATTTTTTTACACCTACAGAGAATTCTATTTTGTTTGGCCTTCTCATATTCACTAACTTCTGACAGCTCTCGCCTTTCCAGTTTTTATTTTCTTCATACTTTTAACTGAATAAAAGAAATTATTTAGAGAAATTTTACTGCTGTTATGCATACAGAAATAATGTTTGTCATGCTAGTTTCTCTCACTAGACCACCAATTTAGCAGTCTGCCAACTGTCCAATTACTCATGTTTATGTTGAGCTAAATAGGTTCCTCATCTAGCTGCACACCTTTCTTTTTTAACATAATTAATACGGTTCAACAAAGCCCAGGAAACGAGCCCAAAGCAGCAGCCATTCACTGACACGTTAACAGGGTCATTTGCTAGTTACCTCTTACACAGACTGTTTATATGGTCCCAACTCTGCTGACAAAATGTCATCTCTGTAATACACAGAAAATTATGAAAATGCTAAGTGCATATAGATGTTGATGCGTATGTATTTCAGGCATGCAGATAAACTTATTTACACCCAAACTCTCAGGCCAAGTGAAATTCAAAATTTTGGTACATAAATATAAGATGTTCCTTAAATAGTTTCTTAATTAATCTCCTCTAGTCATATGATACTAATATATGCACATTACTGGTCATATGACCCAGCTACTAAAGCACTTTCTCTTGTTTACAGTATGTTTTTAGGTTGTTGGGTTTTTTTAATAAGCCTGATGTCACTTACAAAACTTATAAACTTTTATATGCAAGTCAGAGTGAGAGAAGCCATAATGGCAGAGTAACAATGATGAACCTGTGGAGGGATGCTCATACATATTTGCATTTCAAGTTTCTTCCAAAAACAAAGTAAGAATTTTTCTAACACTTTACCTACAATATGCAATGCATCCAATCCAAGAGATGTTTGCAACTGATTCTCTCTGTATCCTCCAGTAGTTGGAATAGCAAGGACTGCATTGTTGTAGATCAGGTTTATTAAAATCAACAGATCTTTCCTATCATTGTAAGAATCAATCTATTGCTGCCTGAGCAGGCCACAGCATAACAACAGCTTTTAAGGTGTCCACAGAAAAATACATTTAAGGTGAGCAGCAAGGGAAAGAACTGGGACATACATTTTAGCTACATATCTGTTTTATCACCTTCCTCAGCTAACTGATCCTTCCCTGCACATGAATCTAAATTGGTCCACTGGGACTGGATGGACCTTCCCATATGGAAGCAATAGGTCCTTATTTCTGGTTGAGTCATTCAAAGGTGAACTGAATGGTCTGCTAAACCCCCCCACCTACTTTTACCCCAAATGACTTCTTTATAAGGTATGAAAATGGTTTCAATGTTTTACTTGTTTTAACAGCTTCTTCTGTTGCTTTTTTAAGCCTTGGTAACATCAGGATAGGAAGCCTGAAGTTACCTATTCTTGCTGGTGAACTACAGCAGGATACTGATATCCCATCAAGCTTAAAGCACAGCCACGTATTTCTCAACCTTTGAGTGAAGGGGAGAGGTATTATTACAGAGACTACTCTTTTCCTAATGGCTTGTGAGGTATTTGAGTTAAACAGGTGTAAAATACCCAATAAAATAAACCAGTGGTGCTCAACCTTTTTGTCCGTGGGGCTTGGATGGGCAGTGTCTGGCCCCTCTGTGGGATGGATCTGATTGGTGGACCCAGTCCAGTGCCCCGGGCATGCGTGACAGGGCTCCATCCAGCCACACAGCAGGGTGGAGGGGCAGCCCATCCCTGATCCAGCCATTTGGGGAAAGGGCTTGGCCCAGATCCAACCTGGCCTGGTGGAGGGAGGGAGCAATGACCTGGCCCCAATTCAGCCCATGGGGAAAGGAGGTATAGCCTGGCCCTATGGAAGGAAGGGGGCACAGCCTGGCTCCAACGTGGCCAGAGAGAAGGAGACCCTGAGGAGAGACAAGGGGGCATGACCCAACCCAAACGAGCTGTGCAGGTGGAGGGGGCATGGCCCAGACCCACAGGAAGAAAGGAGCACAGCTTGGCCCCATCCCTGCTGTGCAAAGGGAAGGGAGTGCTGCCTGGCCCTGATCTGGTCATGTAGTGGGAGGGTCATGGCTGTGGGGCTTGGGATTTTGGCCGTGGCAGAGCAGGGAGGCAGTATTAATTGCCACTGCTGCCCTGACACCAAATTTCGCAGCCCGTGGGGAGCTTCATGGGCTGGAGGTTGAGCACCTCTGAAATAAACCACAAAGCAGTGGTTCTCAACCTTTTTAGACTCAAGGAAACCCTCATTACACTCAAGATACCCTCAGGAAGTGCCAGCTCTTCATTTTTACTAATTTTTCAGTACAGAAAAGTAACGGAGCAATTCTTTTGTTGCAAAGAAATCAGAAAGACCACAGCAGGTCAGAATGTTTTTAACACTATGGATTCCTGTTGGAAATCTCGGGTTTAGTCTTGTCAAAAATGTTTGTACACTTAACAGTGCTAATGCTGCGTGGCACCCCATGACACTTCTGACAAGATCTCCAGGCACCTGGGGTGCCGCAGCACCCTGGCTGAGAATCACTGCCATAGAACATTACATTGGTTAAACGTCCTTTCTCTTGTCAGCTGGGACAGGGGATGCTGTAGTTCAGGTTAGAGTGGCTGATTGTGATATCAGTGCCTTATTGTTTTTCAGGAGAAGACTTCACCAAAAGCAGAGGGACTAGGCCTATTATTTATAATGCAAGAGACATTCATTATTAAGAACAGAAAGGCACATTTTTGAGCTGTCTCCAGCCATTGTGAACCAAACCCCAGAAGGCACTGGTTCACTGCTTTTTTCTCTGCACCTCCTCACCTTAACAATTATGTGACCCACTCTAAGGTGAAAAGGACAAGTTTCTCTTGGGGGTAAATTCCCAAACTCACCACGTCCAGGAAATATGGAACACTGCCGTATCTCCACGTGCATTAGTGATGTGAGTCACCATTATCTGAAGCCATGCTCAAAAGGAAGAGCTTATTGTAGGCAATGTGGAAATAGCTAATGTGGTAAAAAGCTCTTTGAACTAAAACTAACAATGGACAATTCTATTAGTGTGTCATTACATCATAATTCCTGACACACTTTAGGGGTAGGATTTCCATAAGAGGTATCACCTTCATTGTAAGCCTGGCTCAGTTACAAAAGAAATGATTGTTTTGTTTGGTCCTTTTTAAAATGAACAAAACAACACCTGAAGTGTGCATACATGCCCTCCTCCTTCACACTGGTGATCAGTTATTCATGCAGGTAGTTTTACTGAACATGAATGAGGGGCTTATGGTCTGGTACAAAATGCGACTGCTATAACTGTTACTTACATTAACTAACTGAGATCCATCTGCTTCTGTCCCACAGACCTAGCACCAACAGCCCCACATAGTGAGCCTGGAGTTTAAGAGTGAGAAGGTAATGCAAAATTGTTTCTCCTGAAGACCTAAATCAGACGGCAAGTCACTAGAGAAGACTGCAGGCATTTTGAAAATGGAAGTACAATTACAAGAAGTACATCACTGAGGTCTACTTGGATGTCTTGTCAGAAATAATCTCATTTTGGACCTGATTCTAAGAGGTGCCAAATGCCTTTCACTGCTACATTTACTTGCAGAAGTGGGAGCTGAGGTTGCTCATGGGCAGTCAGAAGGAGCAGCCAGAAGGCTGTTGTTGTTGATAATTCATGCCACTGAACCATGCACCGCTGACGATTCTGTTCAGAGTTGCCCAGATTCCTCCTCCTCTTCTCCAACGCTATGGAAAAAGTGACTCTGCTAACACCTTCTGTTACAATGCAACAACTTTGTGTAAGTTAAACAGCACAGTGCTACAGGTTGGAAAGTTACAGAAGGCAGGAAATGAGCTCTCAAAAGAGAAAAGATCTCAAAATCAATCCTCTCCAAAGCCCCCTGATTGGCCCTAGTCACTGGAAACACTGGAAGAATGTCACCACAGGACAGACACGCACATCCAGGAATGCAGGACCAGAAAGGACCACCTATGCTATCAAGTCCAATCCTTTCCTACTGCAGACATCCATAGCATATAACCCCTTTCATAAATGGACCAAGCTCCTATGTGACAATGAAAACAGGAAACTACTGAAACTGAACTCATCCCCTCAGAGAGAAAGTCAGTTGCTGAAACTTTTTCTTGGACTAAAGTTGCTCACAAAGTGTACGTTCAACAGGTATTACACTTACCTGACTAAGGGAGGGAAGTGTTGCATATGCCATTGGTTGAGTCATCATTCCTTTCTGCTTCATGATAAGCATGCGCTTCTGTTCCTCACTCAGGTGCGCCATCTGAGCTTGCATCTGTGGCTGCTGGGACTGTGGCTGTATGTATGGCATCATGGGGTTCTTGTTGGGATTGGCCATGGGTGGAGTCATTCTCTGACTCAACTCAGCATTGAAATGAGTCAGAGGTTTAGTGTTGCCATAAGTAAGCATATTGGGCTGTTTGCTTAGGGAGTTTGTACCCAAGTTATTTGGCTGCTGACTGATCATATTTATGTGATTTTGAGGGAGGTAGTTATTCATTGTGGTCTTCTGTGGATTGTTTGCCATAGGAGGCACTATTGGGTTTTGGTTGTTAAAGGCTTGGGGATACATCATTGGACTATTTGGTTTGTCTGCACTGAAGGGCCCTCCGTACGGACTAGATGGAGGCCCAACAGGTGACCAGCTTGATGCTTGATTTGGATGTTGCTGCTGTTGCTGTTGCTGCTTTTGCTGCATGAGTTTAGCTCTTTGTTGCTGCTGTGCTGCCATTTGTTTCAGCTGTTCAGCTGGAGATAAGTCAGCACTGGGTATAGTCACAGGACCAGGCCCTGCACCCGCCACTGTTACAGCTGCTGGATTCATAAGGTAACCATTTCCAGATCGTGACTGAGACTGGCCTGGAGTATGGGCCTGGTTGGGAGTTTGGGGTGACTGAACAACACAATTTGCTGGTGAGCTGGCAGGGACTGGAGCTGCAGGAGCACTGGAAACAGAAGGTATACTAGAAGCTGTGGAGACATTTGAAAATGGAGGACCTGAAGAAGAAGGCCTCACCTGGGGAGATCCCAGAGGTACATGAGCAAATGGAGAATGAGACGGATCGCTTTTAATGCTTGCACTCTCTTGAATCTCAGTGGCAGGCCTGGGAAATTCTGGTTCCTTCTTCTCTTCAAAGTCTTCATTAAACAAATCTTGTATATCATCCTCTGGAACAGTGTTGGCTAGCTCATCTATTAGCTCCTGCCACTCTTGATCATTCAGATTAATGTCTGAGAAGAGTTTATTTTGATTTGAAAGGGAGGTTTCAGAAGTGTCTATGCATGTAGGGTCATCCAAAGGTTCTTGTTTTAGCTCCTTATTTTGCAGGATGTTAAAACTTTCCTCAATTTCACTGCAACCATTAACTGGCAGCTTTATCTCTGGAAGTCCGCCATTTTTACCTAAGTCTTCCAGCCCAGTAGGATGTGTCCCACTGTTCTGCAGGGGTAAAGAAGGCTTCATGTCAAGCTGGTGAAGAGGAGAAACAGAAGGTATAGGCAAGTTATTGGGCAAGCTGTTGATTGCATCAATTCCTGGTACATCCTTCCGTATCCTCTTGCTGGTTGGGGAGAAGCTACCATCACAGACACCATTTTGCTGTTCTCCATTGAGGGGCGAGCGAGCACCTTCCAACTTCCTCTTTACTGTCTCTTGTAGCTTGAATGAAAAAGAAAGAAAAAAGAAAATCCAAATAAGGCACTTGCACAAATTTCTTTCAAACAAAGCATGCTGCAGATTGTGTGACAATAATTTTCCCCCTTGCATACCACATTTTAGAAATTCTCAGTAAAGATTCCTTAGCTTCCTTCATATGCCTTGAAGTCAGACTTCTCAGAAAAGAGGACCTGTAACAAGGGAGCTCAACCTGAGTATGAGGTCTAGGATCATGTCTATTGGGGGACCACTGCATAGCGTGCTACCTGAAGGACACTGCTATGAATGTTCAGCTGCTATATCAGACTTATAAAGATCTGAGCCAAGATTTTCAAATGTGACTAGGGATTTGGGGGGCTTCCATTTTTGGGTTCCCAACACTGCTGAGATACCCTGAAGGAGCTTCACTTGCAATAGTATTGAGTCTGTGTCTTCTGAAAATCTAGCCTCTTCAAGAGTCCTGAAGCTGGACACCCAAAAATGGAGATGCTAAAATGCACAAGTCATTTTTGAGTCTATGTTTTGAGAGAAATAGATATAGTATGAATGCTGGTATTCAAAATATATGTGCTGTTTTCTGTCCTTTTACCCCTCTGTCCTTATGTATTAGGGCTGTACAATATATAGAGAATCTCTCTTAAGTGGGGAAAAACATATTTATTCTAACAAACAGAAAAATGTTCATCACTTTATATGATGTTGAACTGATTCATTGATCAAAAAGGAGCAGAATTATAGGAAACTGTTTCAACACTGGTGCTAACAAAAGTAGTAAGCCACGAATACTGTAAAAATAACAGCAACATTCATTTAGCAGTATACAAAAGCAACCACATTAGCTTCCATGAATTCTATCAAAAATAAGCCAGGTACATTTAGGTTGAAACACTTATATTCCACCAATTCAGCTATCTACAGTTCTATTCCATTACACAAAATATTAAGTCCACTGCTTATGCACCAGGCTAACAAAAGCAGTCCTTCCTTGGCTCATGCAAAACAATAGTGCAGGGAGACAGGAAGTGGAGACGTCACAACTCCAGTATGCCTGTTCTGGACATGTTTGCATCCTTGATATAGAACAATAGAGGACACAATACTGAAGATCTTATCATTTTTAAGCGTTTTACATCTATGAAGATCATGGATATTTAGCTCCCAACCCTCCCCCCGAAGCAGAATTTCTCAAATTATGTTTTTTCTTCTTTCCCACAATTTCAAATTCAGTCTTTGCAACCACGAGTTCCCATCTCAGTGTCTTTGGGAGGAGTCCCCGTTCTGCTTTGAATGGAAGCTCAGTCCCTTCAGCATATCAAAGAATCCCTCCTGGGGACTGTTTTCCACTTTTTTTTCTTTGTCTATCCTGACTCCTCAGAGCAGAATTGCCTCATTCATTTCTGTTCACATCCCTCTGGTTGTTTGGAATGAGAAACTGGAAGTTCCCCTCTCATGGCCTCTCCCCCCTTCCTGCCCCGCCATGCAGGACAAAAATCCTGCTGGTTCACTCTCTTTCTCGCACATTCTGCCTGCATTTTTCACTATCATTTTATGTGCTTGAAGTGGAATTCCCAGTACAAGACCTACGCATGGCTGAGGTCTCAATTTAGCTTTTAAAATAGTGCATAAGTGGGGTATTTGCTGTGCACAGGTCTTCTACTGGTTCTCTACTCATACGAGACTTGTGTGACAAGCCATATGAGGAAAGGCTGAGGGACCTGGGACTCATCAGCCTGAAAAAGAGAAGGCTGAGAGGGGACCTGGTTGCAGCTTACCACTACATCAGGGGCGTACATCAAGGGCTCAGTGAGCAACTGTTCACCAGGGCGCCCTTGGGGAAAACCAGGAGTAATGGCCACAAACTCCTAGAAGATTGTTTCAGGCTCAACCATAGGCGACATGTGGTGGGGGGCAGGGGGGCACATGCCTCCCCTGAGATTGGCCACTGCTGAAGCTTCTGCCAGCTTCTGCGGGTGGCAGCCGCTTTCCACCTGTCCCCCCCTCACTGCTGATGTCACTGAGGGCATCTGCAGGCAGTCTCCGCTTGCCGCTTGCTGTCCCCTCCTCTGCTGCCAGCATCTGTGGGTGGTTCCCACTTGCCACTGCCAACACCACCACCAGTGTCTGCAGGTGGTCACCGCTCGCCACCCCACACTGCTGACACCACCGCCGGTGTCCGCGGACAGTCCTGGCTTGCCCCTCGCCACTGACTACAATGGTGCCCCTCCAGTCTCGGGAGGAACCAGTCGTTCACGGGCTCAACGTTAGGAAAAACTTCTTCACAGTCAGGGTGTCCAGACAGTGGAATAAGCTCCCTCCAGAGGTGGTGCGATTGCCTACCCTGGAAATCTTCAAGAGGAGACTGGACAGGCACCTTGCTGGGGTCACCTGACTCCCAGTTATCTTTTCTGCCTGGTGCAGGGGAGCTGGACCTGATGATCTTCCAGGGTCCCTCCTAGCCTTACAATCTATGAATCTATGAATCCATACATGTGATTTTATAAACGTGGAAAGGAAATCTAAGTCCTTAAGCAGAGCATCAGCTTCTTCTCCCCAGCCCCAGGTCCTGACCACTTAAATTTGAGGGAGCAAGAATGATTTTTAGATGGGCAAAGCAGAAAAGTGATTAAACACGTTGCTAAGAAACAGATGAGGTCCTGCTGGCATGTATGCCTGGGAGTTTGCTACCTGTTACCACTGCCCAAAGCCACCACACAACCACAGAGTAGAATTCCTTTTTCTCTTTGTCTTGTGTCTCAGTCACAGGGAAACACAAACTGCTCTGCCACTGCTTCTGTGTAACTGATGTTTTAACTGTGTGGACTATCATCCAGCAGCAGTATTTCTCTCCACATGACATGATCAGGGAGCCCTAGAGAGGAAAGATCAGTGTACACTGCAACATTCTCACCCTATTTACGATTTCTGAAATTGAGCGAATCATTTAACACAGTACAACAAGCAGTTTACACAGTCACTCCCTGGGATCTGTCAGCACTCCTGACATTTCTAATGGGAAAAACAGATGAACATTCTTCGAAGAAAACAATATCAAACATCAAGTGAAACCCCAAGGAGAACCTCATCAGGGCGAATTTTGCAGCATGGACTGGAGAAGGGTCAATTGCTCTGGCCTTTCTTTTGTTGCATGGGACTGGGCAACTCCCAACAAGCCTGCTCCTGCCATACAGATGATGTTGAGTTCTCAGATTCCCTTATTCCCTAATTCTAGACAAGGTACCCCTGTACCTTGACTTCACACCCATAAGACTGACTGCAACTCACATCCTGTTTAGAGTGGTCAGCGAGCATTGTCCTCCAAGACTAGGGACAAACAAAATGTCAGATCCCACAAGGAAGATTTATAAGATGGTTTCCATTTCCTTCTTTCCCCTCCTCTAAAGACCAAAACCACCATGTGGCATCAGAGCTTGAACCATGTCACTTAGCATGTGACTAGGCATTGCCACCAAGCCACTGAATGTAGTGTACTGATCTTTATACACCCACAGTTCAGCCTGCAGAAACCAAACAAAGGATAATATGGATGTGGTCATGCTACCTCTTTTCCAGTACAAAAACAATCAACTTCCAAGTTTTCCTTCTTCAGAACTTGAAAAGAAAGGTCACAATCTGTTTTGGCTTCAAGACCTAGTCTGCAGTGAAACAGTTGATACAGCAGCTTAAAATAACACGCTTCAATCACTATCAGGCCATTTACACAACATATATAGTATTCCAGTTTCTGTGTTACCTTCCTTTCAGCTACTGATAATTCCTTAAACAAGAGCTATTCTCCTTCCTCATGTAAAAAATAAAATAACCAACCCACAAACAATTGAATGATCCAAACTCATGCCAAAAAAAGCCAACAATAGACAATGCTGGTCCAGTAAGCATTTGAAAAAGTAGTGTTCAGCAGTGTGCTTAAGGCATGAGGCTAGAACATATCTTCTACATTTGAAAATACACTTGTATTTTTTAAAATATGCAGAGGGACAACTGTGTACCTATCCAGTTCCCTACTGCACTTCTTTCTGTTGCACACAGAATAACACTATAATTTTGTTTCCACAGAATAACATTTTGTGTCATTTATCAATTATCATTTTGTGTCACTTGCAGATGACACAAAACTGTGGGGAAGAAGTGTACATGCCGGAGGGCAGGGAACAGCTGCAAGCAGACCTGGATAGGTTGGACAAGTGGGCAGAAAACAACAGAATGCAATTCAACAAGGAGAAATGCAAAGTGCTGCACCTAGGGAGGAAAAATGTCCAGCATACCTACTGCCTAGGAAATGACCTGCTGGGTGGCACGGAAGTGGAAAGGGATCTTGGAGTCCTAGTGGACTCCAAGATGAACATGAGTCGGCAGTGTGACAAAGCCATCAGAAAAGCTAATGGCACTTTATCGTGCATCAGCAGATGCATGACGAATAGATCCAAACAGGTGATTCTTCCCCTCTATCGGGCGCTGGTCAGACTGCAGTTGGAGTACTGCGTGCAATTCTGGACACCGCACTTCAAGAGGGATGCGGATAACCTGTAGAGGGTCCAGAGAAGGGCCACTCGTATAGTTAAGGGCTTGCATGCCAAGCCCTACGAGGAGAGAATAGAGAACCTGGACCTTTTCAGCCTCCGCAAGAGAAGGTTGAGAGGCGACCTTGTGGCTGCCTATAAGTTCATCACAGGGGCACAGAAGGGAATTGGTGAGGTTTTATTCACCAAGGC
>NW_005842717.1:618964-638975 GCF_000455745.1 Alligator sinensis
ACTCTTTCCTGCCTATGCAGGGGGTCGGACTCGATGATCTATTGAGGTCCCTTCCGACCCTAACATCTATGAATCTATGAAACACTATAATACTGAGTAGTCATAAGCAATGCCATACCTGCATTGGAAATGAGAGTATTATACATAGGTAATTTTCTTCTGCAAAATTTATCGGAATTAGTTAGTTAAGAGTGCTTAAAGGAAGTTATCTCTTGACACAGGAAGCAGTAATGTACTTCAATATTTTCAGAAGTTAAGGGTATTTTGTGTGTGGTCTTTCAAAATTAGTTTGTTAGAAATGGGAGAATTTCCAGTTTCATTCTGTCATTTAAAGATGTGCACTGATCCCACTGATGCATTATGCAATCATATTTATAAAACTAATGAGAATGAGAAAAAATAATCAACAATACTTCAAACTCATCCCAGTCAATAACAATGCTTAAAATGCTTAAAGTTCAAAAACGTGGATGTTTCCCTATATCAACATGGATTTCAGTAGGTGCAAAAGTAGGCTCTGTGTGTAAATATGTATAATTTGTTTGTAAAAAAAGATTTTTATTGTAACAGAAAGCCACTTTAAGGAGGAAATAATTTCCCTGGCCATGTCTGGTGTATAGAAATCATGGGTTGCTACTTATGAAATAAATGGAGACTGTTCTAGTTTATGTCTGAGTTGAGTTTGACTTTCCTGAGGAAGTTCTAGGATTCGGGGTTTACAGGCACTGCACAAGCAAGGGGCTGGGAAATCGAGAGTTTTGGAAGTTCCTTTGTTTGCACTCTGAGATGACCTTAACAACAGCGACGCTAGAACGCAACGCAGAGGGAGAGATGAAACGACTGTGCTACACACAAACTTTGTGAAGTAGCAAAGTGGAAGGTTAAGACTGCCTCAACTTCAGCATTTTAGAAGGATGGGTAGGAGAGAGAAATCTCTCCTCTTTCAGGCATAAAACAGAGAGATACTCATAAGACCATTTCAGTTCAAAGGTTCCTTTACACTTCCTGACTCTGGGTAGTTTAGAATTGCTGGAAAGTCTTGCAATGGCCATGCAGCAGCAAAGAGCATAGTGCATCCAGATTCCACAGTGCTTTTGAATAAAATCCCCTTCCCCCTCTGAAGACAAAGCCTGAAATAAGATATTCTATTATAAAAAACCTTCCATCTCCCTCAAAGAAACAATATATTGCTTGTCCATGTGATCTGCAGTTGGCATAAAGCAGTTACTTGCAAGCAGCTCTGAGGCTTCTGTCTAAGAGCAAAAAATTCTTGATACATAAAATAAAATAAACCCCTCAGCATGCTGATAAGATATTAGTCTTATTCACAGACCTCGCTTGGCTGTGGGGACTATTTCACAGCAGGTTCCTCTTCCGAAGCAGAAGGTATGGTGAAGTGGAACTAGGTATTATTTATGTACCTTTCGAAGAACTTTGTTGTAGAACTGGAAAAGGTCAAACTTTACTGGGTTGTTTTTTAAAAGGACTCTTAAAGCGTGTGCACGTGTGCTTGCACAAACGCACACAAGTCCTCTAAATCTAACCTGTCTTGCAATTTTCAACAGGGCTGCCATGGACACACCACACTGTATCCCATACATAAACAACAGAGCACTTGAGGCTGTCGGCAGAGCTTTCATCTGCTGGGAGAAGCTGCTTCGCTTCATCCCACCAGCAGCAATTCATTTTTCAAAAGAAATTAGACCAAGGTGCTGTTGTTATAGCAACAGTCAGAGCCACTTATACAGCCCCATCCCCCCAATCTCATTCTGACTTCACTGGGCAGCTATTTCAATTATGTATAGGGAGTGACCAGGACTGCTGCTGTTTAGTCCTTTTATTGCTCTTTCAATAAAAAAAGCACAGAGACTAAATTCTCTTTCTGTTTCCTATCTGGCTGTAAAAGTCAAACACAATTCACTGTGTTTAACACAGTTCTCCTTATACTTGATAGTCAGATGATCAGGGAGTCCATAGACAAGGAGGCTCCAGTTCCTGCTACAGATGTTTTCAGCCACCAGCTACATAATGGACATGCTGCCACTGACTTTTTCTCTTGTTAACACAGCTCTAGCCATTTCAATCCATGTTACATGGCATGAATGACAACTATTGGCAACTCCTGTGTACACACTCTGAAGTTCAGTGGAGAATTCTTTTCACACTAGAGTGAGGCTTTGCCCTGTAGCTGTCCTCTGTTCTCCGGGGAAAAACAAACCAAGCAACCAAAACCCCAAAGTTAATATTTCTTGTACAACATGCATCCTTAAATAGAACAGGGCTTAATATTCCCTTCGTAGCACTCTCCTGATTTAATCTCTTAAAACTAAAAACTGGTCTTTTCCATCCCCCATGTAATTTTAAAGAAGATGAGCTGTCATCTAGCTATGGCCAAGTACTTTCCAATAGCAATGACTAATTCCTGACCTTTCTTGCAAAAGGACTCCTAGTTTGGTTGGTCTGCCCGCTCTCTTTCCATGTTTTTCTGAGATTGCCTCAACTTTCCTCTTCCCTACCCCTTGTTTCTCCAGATTCAGTATATGCTTCCTCACTCAGGGCCCAGGCGATTAGGACTTTCCCAATAGGTCACCAACAGCTATACCAACCACAAGCTGGGTTTAGTCCCTCCCAGGCTTCGTTTCAAGAGTGAGGCTAGGGACAGAAGTTACACATAAACTGGTTCAAGTGATCAGAAACTGCTTTAAACCTGTGACATAACAGAAGCTCAGTGCACATAAACCAGCTTCAAAATGGCCAGAACTGGTTTAAGGTAAACCTGGTTGAATGTAGTATCAGACTTAACTGATTTGGGTCAACCTGGTTTATGGAACTTTTGTCCCAGAGCCGTTCCTTATTTAAGTTAAACCAGAGTCCCGCAGCATGCTCTGCAGCCTTGGGCTGGGCTGTGCTCTCTGCTCCAGAGAGCAGGGTTGGTCCTGCCCCTCTGCTCTCTAGCTGGAGCAGGGGCATGGGCATGGGCAGACGTGTCCTGGCATAACCCCATGCTAGGGTCATGCCAAAGTGGGCAAAGTGGGAAGGGAGGGGATTAATTCTTCCCTCCTTCCCCTCCCCCCCACACCACAGCCAGGGTGAGCAGCCAAGGCAGAGGCAGGAGCCAGGCATGGCAGACCCCAGCTGCAGCCCCTGGGGGGTAGAAGGGAGGAATTAACTTCCTCCTTGCCCCCTTTGCCTTAATGGGGCCATGCTGGGATGGCATCTGGCCATGCCCCCGTCTCCGCTGCTGCAGCCGGGGTGGGGCGGCGGGGAACACGACGAGCATCAGCCTCTGTCAGTGTGTCCCAGACAGCGCAAGCACAGAGGGGGTTGAGGCTCTCCCTCTCTTCCCTGTCCCACCAGCAGGGACCACAGCTGTCTTGGCATGGTCCCATTAAGGTTAAGGGGGCAGGGAGAGGATTAATTCCCCCGCCTCTACACCAGGGGATTGCAGCTGGGGTGGAGCAGCCACCGCAGGGGGGCTCTGTGCAGCCTGGCCCAGCCCAGCCTAGGCGCAGCTGTTACTAAGCTACAGCCACTTGGGAGTCCTGTGACCTGGACTGGGCCCGCTCAGCTCCAGCCACGGCAGCCACATGGCAGAGCCAGACCAGGCCACAGGAGCGGGGCCCTCCCCAGTGGCTGTAGCTCAGTGGCAGGGACGCTAAGCCCTGTTAGTGACAGCAGCCCGGCACACATGGGTGGCAGCTGGCTGAGCAGCAGGCTACCCAGGCTGGCTTGGAGGTGCCGCGAGGGCCCATATGTCCACAGCAAGCCCCCAAAGTGGGTGGGTGCTGGGATCCAGGCCCACGAGTGCCTCTGAGCCAGCACTGCCCATCCAGCTGCCGCCCATGCACACTGGAGTAGGCTGCTGTCACTGACAGGGCTCAGGTTCCCTGTCACTGAGCTGCAGCCGCTGGGGAGGATCCCACCCCATGGCCTGGCCTGGCTCTGCCACATGGCTGCCTCAGCTAGGGCTGAGCAGGGCTCTCTGCAGTGGCTGCCCCTTAGTGACAGCCACTCCCCATGCCTAGGCTGAGCCAGACTGGGCAGCAGTGAACAGAACATCCCTCCCCACCTGCAGTGGTGGGGGAGGAGGAGGAAGAGTCCCCTCCAGGGCCAGGTAGTGCCATACCAAGCCCCTCTCCCTGCCCCACTGTGGCAGAGAGGGAGGAGGAGAGGGAAGAGCTGTGTGCCCAGACTGCTCTCAGCTGTCGGGGAGCCGCTGCAGTGGGCAGGGCTCTTGCCCTCCCCTGCCACGGGGGTCTGGCCATACTCCCATCTGGCCATGCTCCCTCTTCCCCCCACCCTCCAAACCCTGCAGGCCAAAGTGGGGGTTTAAACCCCTCCTCAGTCATACTCAGGCTTGTCAGGGCCTGGCCACACCCCCCCCTCAGCTCAGCTTCCCTGTGGAAGGGAAGGGAGGGCTGCTCTAGCACCCCCGGGCTCCTGGCTGGAGCCATTACAGGCATGTGCCTGCATTTCCAGAATGAAAAGTGAATGTCTATCCACTTTCAAATCAGTTCAATCTCTGCAAGTCAGACTAACCTGCAAAGATTGAATCAATTCAGGCTTGGGCTTTTTGAATGTCTGTCCCTAGCCTGGGAGTTCTGAATTCACTTCTAGGGTCACACTCAGATGCCATTGGCGGATTAATAAGATGCCACAACTGTCCCAATTGGCAGATTAATAAAATATCCCCATTTACTGTAGAATGACACCAAGTGATTTTATTTGATATGAGAAAATCCCTAGAAAAGGGGTTAACCCTATCAAAGGTAGATTGAAGTCTTTTAAGATTATTATGGAAAAATATGTTTTTCTCTTTTGCTTTAACTATTGGTGTGTATGAGTTCATCTTTAATTGGGAAATGCTTTCTCATTCCTTCCACAACCATTCAACACACAGGCAGTGACTGCTGTTAAGCAAGCCCAAAGTGACCATTTACTAGTGCTTGCTGGGATACAAGAATACTTCTCTACATGGCGCACAAAAAAAGAAATATCTGTGGCATCTCAGACTCCATGGTGGGCTAACCGTTAGCTTTTAACGGTGATCACTGCAGGTGCAACACTGGAGGAATGTGGAAAGAATGAGATAGCCTTTTACAAGCTAAGGCTGAATGAACTCTCAACAGACAAGTGGCTGAGTAAAGCAGAAGTGGGTTACATAAGGCCACTTCCACCAAATTAAAATATTTTTCACTGATCTCAGGCTCTCAGAATTCGTCCTTTCTTCACATGATTGAAAGAAATGCATTGAAAGGTGACAGATCACCACACAAATCCTTATGTATCAAACTGATCTTGGAGTACAGCAGCTTGCTTAAAGAACATGTCACACTCCTGTATTCTGGACCTGTATGCTCAGATCTTATGAGCAAGCAGAGGATTTCATTTGTACATGAAATCTGTGTTGTGAAATATGTTTTAAGTAGGTAAGAAATTTGTCAGCCTAGCCAGGCTCTCATAGAAGTGTGCAGCCGTGTATCTAGGGGTGGATGAGAGGGACACCTGGCACCAGTGCCAAGTTAGGAGAGACATCAGAAACCCCCACACCCTGCGTAGTCCACAGCCCAGCAGCAAGAGCAGCTTCATCCAAAATAGTCCCCAGCTGCTGCTGCTGCTTTAAGAGCAATAGCCGGGGTGGGCAGAGCACAGGGCAACAGGAGTACAGCCAGAGACTATTTAGCAGTTCCTGGCATGGGAAGACTTGTGCAACCCCCTCCTCTGGAACCGTGCTGTTGCTCTCGGAACCGTGTGCCCTCCCCCTCTTGAACGTGGCCATGTGCACCCTGCTTTAGGAACTGCGTGCCCCCTCTCAGAATCACGCTCTCCAATCTCCCACCAGTGTCTGCCTAAGGCACCAGCTCTGCTTGTCACCCCCTAAAAGCATGTAGGTTTTTAGACTAACTTTACTTTTGGGGGCCAGATGTCACACTTGGGTATTTGAGCCATTCTGCTGACAGCAACATAAGATCCCTACCTTTGCTGCCATTAAAAAAAAAAAATCGCTCTCAGCAGAACAAACCTGATCTGTAGGCACTGAAAAGTAAAAAAAATATTAATAACCTTGGTGCAATGGCTTCCCCTGAAGTGTTTAATGTGAAATATACTATGTCCAGTTTCCTAGGTGTTTAGCTGGGCTGCTTTGAGGGGAAGAGTTGGTATTCTAAACTGGGAAGGTTACAGCTGCGTTGAAGCAGAGCAGGGGAGTACATAGGAGGTTGGGACCCAAATCTAGGTTATACACGTGACCCATCTTCCCCTATTGCCAGTTGCCAGGTTAAAATAGTAGGAGCTGGGTCATATAAGGTGGGGGATCAGCTGAAGACATGAACTACTCTGAGAACAAGTGTGGGGAAGAGCAGGGAGGTACAAACTAGACAATCTTTTGGTCCCCTAACAAGTTGGGTAAGAATTCTAGTGATAGGCAAGGTAGCTAGGGAAAAGCATGCTAGAGATCTTATGGCATAGAGTACGTAGGAAGGACAAGGGGAAGAGAGACAGGGTTTCCATGGACATGGGAGAGAAGGAGGAAAAGGAGAGAAGGCTGAATATTAATCTGTCTTGAGCATCTCCTAGGACTTGGCTCTAACTGACCAGCATAGAGACATGTTGGCAGGCCAGTGGGGAGAAGTTTTCACTTCTACTTCATATCCTTTTTAACCACACAATTTATATTTCTGCAGTGGCATCTTTTATAGTGTATTAACTCATACTTAATTAATGAGACAGACAAACAGGCAGGGATGAGTAAGTACATGCACAGTATACTAGATATATAAAGTTTTGTGGAGAACATGGGAGAAGAGGCACTCACATTTCAAATAGAAATCCATAATTGTGGTCTTTCTGAGTTCTTAGCCACAGAAAAAAGTGCTCTATTCTTTTATTCTAGTAAAAAGAGTGAAAATTAAGAGCTGGGATTTTCCAAAGGCTACCTTGAGTTTATCAAGGGGTGCCTCAAGTCTAAAAAGGTTGAGAATGACTGGACTAGACAAATTTATGGATGATATCTATTAATAGCTATTAAACAGAACAGTCAGAGACGTTTCCCTTGGTATAAATAACCCAACGATTGTGGATACCAGGGATACAAATGAACAGGGGATAGATCACTCTAGATCAGAGGCCTTTCAAAATGTTTGGACTCAAGGCACCCTTTTATCGACTTAAGGCACCCCTTGGAAAATGCCAGCTCTTAATTTAATTTATTATTATTTAAATTATTATTTAAAAACATAATTTCTCTGTTGCAAAGAATTAAGAAAGATTACAACACACTAGAATGTTTTTAACGTGATGGCTTTCTATTCGAAATCTCTGGGTTCATCATGTGAATCATGGTTGTATGCCTAAGAGTGGTAACATTGTGTTGCACCACGTCACCCCTGAAAGTATCTCAATGCACCCTTGAAAGAATCTTAAGACACGCGAGGGTGTTTCATCACCCTTGCTGAGAATCACTGCTCTACATAGACCCTAATCAGTAATCTCCCGTATAGCCTCCACTTTGCCACTGTCAGACACAGAATACTGGGCTAGATGGATGATTTGTCTGAGCCAGCATGGCACTTCTTACGTTCTTACGCTTGTATTGGGACACCTATTTCTAACCCTTAGCTGTTTTAAAAGTTTGGACTTGTGTAAAAAGATTTTTTTTCCTGATGACACCATGCACCACACTAGAAATGGAGCCTATGGACTTGCTAGATAGACTTGCTAAAGCTAGATAGATAGATAGAATATCATGCTTTTATTGTTTAGATGGATTTTTCTTTCCACTTCTCTTTTCTTTGATTTTACTTGACAGCTTCTTTTTTAAAAGGATGATTTTGCCTTTAACTTCTTGTGAAAGAGACCCTAAAAGTACTTAGGGGATAAATCACAGTCGCATAACTTGTCACAGAGGGGAGGCAGGAATGATGGTGCCATATCTCTTGCTGCAATTCCCCAAAACTAAAACTAGCATCCCACCAGGGCTAAGTTGTTGCTCTTAGGTTTCAGATGAAACATTCCACTGAGATGAATCGTGGCAGTTCAGACCATTCTCGGACTTCTTTTTGATTATCTGAAGATAGTTATCTGGGCCAAATGGAAAAAGAGTTTCTTCAAAACTATGTAGGCTGGAAAATTAATGTTTTACATGAAGGCCTCTTTTCTTCAGGAGCTGGTACAGTGACCAGAAAAGTGTTGGCCTGAGGTACACCTAGCTGCTCCTGATTCCTTCCTGCTTCTGCTTCAGCTGGCTTAGTCTCTCTCCTGCTCTGAATTTTAATTTTAGATTGCACTATTGGTGCACACCGCCCTTTCCATGCACATACCAAGACAGGTTGCTAGCCTCAAGGTATAAGAGCAAAAAGCTGCTGTTATATGCAGATGCACAAGGAGCCTCTTCCCAAATCCAACCCATCCACAAGGCAGTATTTAGCCCGCTGCTTTTCTAAGCAGTAGGCAGAGAGTATATTTGGCCCTTGATGCAGATTTCTCCTTGGGAAGCAGATAGTCTAGGGAGGATAGGCTGCTCTTTTCCAGAACATGATAATGCACTGCCCTCCAAAATGCCCTGAGCCATCCTACAATATACTGCACTAGCATGAGGGCTCTTGCACACTTCACCAGATAGCTAGTGGTGAATTAGGACAGGGCTATAACCCAGTGGAGCTGTTTCTGGTCTCATGCACACAGTTTAAAAGCAGCAAAGGTTCTCAATTTTTTCCAGTTCAAGGCACCCCTTGTTAGACTCAAGGCACCCCTCCGAAGGTGCCAGCTCTTAATTTTCAAATTCTGCCTTTTGACTACAGAAAAATAATAAAGCAGCTCAATGGCAAAGAACTCAGAAAGACAATAGGTCAGAATATTTTTAATATTACAAATTCCTATTTGAAATCTGTGAGTTTATCTTGTGAATCATGTTTGTACACCTGAGAGTGCTAACTAACTTTGTGTGGCAATCCCTGGCACCCTTGTAAAGGTGTCAAGGCATCCCTTGGTTTCAGCCCTGACTGAGAATCAATGGTCAGTCCCTTTTTGAACCTGGCTATACTTCTCTCCCTCTACAAGCTCCTGTGGTAATGAGTCCCACACATCCCCACATGTGATCCTTGAGTTCCACACATCAAGCAAAAATAAATGTGTTTTGCTGCACCCTAAGAGGGTATCAACATTTTTTTTGAAACCTCCATTTTTAGTATGCCGCAAATCAGCATGTTTTGATGAAAGAGAACCTAGAACGAGCATCTCACAGATGTGTCTGGAAAGAGAGATGTGCTAGTATATGCAGCTTAAACTGCATGACCAACCCCTATTGAAAAAGAAACTTGATTTTTGGTCACTACTTTTAACAACATTGATTTAAAAACAAACAAACAACCACACCTGAAATTCTAATATTGGGGGGGAAAAAAGGCAACAGGAAACAACCATCTAGATCTTTTATTCTTTCTTCAGTCTAACTGATGCATTTTTAGCATTGGAGGCCAATGCATACTTTATTTGACCATATATGAGTTTGTACAGAGCAGCTGCAGTTTCACAAAATGATACAGTATTGCTTTTCACCAGTGCAGCCTGATCCCCAGGTGCTTAGGATGCTCAACTTCCATTAATGTCAGTGGGAGCTGCAGGTCCTTTCCACTCACTGGGAGCTGGCCCTTATTTGCCAAGCCTACCTCAGAGGCAGCCAGTAAAGTTGGTGAGCTATTTTGTTCTTTATATTCTTCCTTGGCTTCTGTAAATGTACCAGTCAACGGTGCAGGAAGGACTGTAGTCTGGGAAGATCTGTGCAACCCAATGAAGTCAAAGGTTTGCATAGTCCCAGGAGGCCTCCTACTTCTTTGGAATCATTCTAAGCATACTTTAATCACTATTTGTCACAGGCTAAAAGCCAAACAACATTGACCGAGAACATTTTACTCTAAATTTGGGTTTTACAATTGGCAAATAGAATTGAGCAGACTTTGTTTCTCTGTTACTTTCATGCCTTCTCATCTCAACCTGCCCCCTGGATAATCTAGTGGTGTACAAGGAAAGTTAATAAAAAAGTACTTGCGTGGCCTCACAACAAAATTAGTTTATTGTTAAAAGCAGTGACTAAAACTCAAGTTTCTTTTTCAATAAGGGTGGGCCATGCAGTTTAAGCTGCAGACACTAGCACAGCGCTGCCCATCAGACAGAGGTCACAAGAGTGGAACTCCCTTGCAGGGCAAACTACAGGTATGGAACTACAGTAAACAGCAAAGAAAATAAAACTGAGGAGCTGATTCAGCAAAGCATGGAAGCATGTGCTTAATTAACCTTTAAAGCAGGGGTTTTCAACCTTTTTTAACAAGTGTACCCCTTCTGCCTCAAAGTTTCACTTTGTGTACTCTTTTACAGTTTTCTCTTGTTTTTAAGGTGGGGGAGATTAAGGCCGTGGTGAGGGAGGGAGTGGGGCTGGAGCTGGGGCAGGGGTAGGCACTGCACAGCCAGGGTAGAGTGTGGGACAGAGCCACGAGAGCAGTTTGTCCAGGGGGTGTGGGCGGGTGGGGGCTCCTGGTGCTGTGTGCACCCTAGCAGAGACCCAGGGGGCACATGCCCCCCCAGATCTGTGTGTGGGGCAGAGGCAGCTGCTGCTGCAGACGGGACTCTGCACCCCACTGCCGCTGCCCCAAGAGCCGCGTGACACCATCTGCCTACTGCCACAGATACACACGCAAATGCAGACAGACACACACACGCAGACACATAGATGCAGACACAGACATACACAGATGCAGACAGACACACTTACACACAAAACAGCAGACACAGATGCAGACACAGTCACACACACAGACACACACACGTCCGGGGGTGCCTGTGCAGACTGCAGAGGGGCCCCACTGCCCTTGCCCCCCCGGCCCTGCTCTTGGGAGTGGGCACAGAGAGTGAGCTGAGGTGGGGGGTGGGGAAGAGCCACAGTGTGCTGTGTGGGGACGGTGATGCCCAGCACGCCCGTCCCCTGGGTAAGAAGCAAAGTATGGGAACGCACCAGGGGAGACGCCGCTGTCATGCCGCAGGGCGTGCTCCCTCCCTGTCCCCAACCCCCGGTTGACATCCCCTGCTTTAACACATGAGCATCAGCACTCAATGGCAGCATTGCTGCACTTTAAGTTAATTGCACATTCAGGTGCTTTTGCTGGACAAGAGCACAAGTATCAAAAAAAAGTCTCCTTCAGTTCTAGTTGCATCTGCAGACACCTAGGCCACATCCCCACAAGCGGAACGTGCAGTTTGCAGCGCCTCAAAAATGCACACAGCGCATGTTAATCTGTTCACCATGCTGCAGTGGAGGTGGGGGGGGCAAAATCAGATACCAGGAAATCCTGGTACCTAAAAACAATGCATGAAAAAAAGTGACATGAGGCCATGCATGTGGCTGCAGCATGCGCCACCCGAAACAGCTCCCAGCCATGCTCTGTGCACCTGGATCGCTACTCCTGCAACCCCGGGAGGCCCCCAGGTGCTGGCCCCAGCCTCCTCTACCCCACCCAGGACAATTTGCCACGTGCTACATACAGCATGCATGCAGGGACGTGCCCAGGGACAATATGTACCACAAATATGTACCACTGCTATATCTGTCCCCAGGAAAATGCATATGCATGCTCATGGGGATGCGCCTCTAGGATGCTGACAGATGTGCAGGCCCCTGCTCTAATTCATGGTGCTTTACATAATCCTATTGGGTTTGCCTGTTGGGGGTGGGGGGTGGAATGGAGCCCGAGGATCCTGCTGGCAGCTAAGAAGCTGTCCGTCTCCCAAACCGCCCCCCCATGCCAACTCCAGGGCTGTCAGAGGAGTGAGCTGCTGGCTGCGGTTTGCCCAGCCTGAGATGAAGGGGAGGATCTGGGGAGACCATGAGATGGTGGGAGGTTCTCCAATCTGCCCACCCCGCCTCCAGCTCAGGCTGGGCAAACTCCAGCCAGCAGCTTGCTCCATCTCCCCCCTCTCTCCACATCACAGCTGCAGAGTGCTTTCAAGGGGCCCATAGCACAAAAAATGTAACTTCTGTTTGCACCCCTAGGTGCTTCTGAAAAGCCAGAGGAGTCTGTGGAAGGCCCATACTCTTCTCTTTCCTCCTCTACATGTGTTATCTGAACTTCGCAGGTTCGTTATTATAGTATGTGGACACCATTACACAACTTCACAGAAGTGCCAGTTACTGCAAGGAAGAAACCACACTCTCTTTCCTTCAAGCTCATTCAGACACCATTCTGGGAGCACAATGATTAAAAAGCCACTTAGAGTGATTAAAAAGCTGCGTCCAGAGTTTACCGAAAACATCATTATATCTAAAACACTGGCAGCAGCACATCTCTACAGGGGTTTCCTAGGTAGCTACCAGTAGTAGAGCTGAACTGACGTCAGCAAACATGGGAAATGTTTGCAAAAATTCCTCGGAGAAGCAGAGGTTTAAGGATGTCTCCTTGCAGTCATAACAACAAATGACCAGGGATGACAAGTGCTCCATGGACTAGCTGTTTTCAAATTACAGCAATAACCAGTTGCTTGATTACATACCCCAAAACAGCAGCCCTGGCCTTTTAATGTGCCTTGAAAACAAAACACTGAAGCTAAAGCAATTGCCGTAGAATGTCTCCTTTTGTCCCATAAGTGCGCATCATGCACACAACAGTGTTTTACATTTACCTTTTTGTTGACATAGAAAGCCCTATGTATTTTTCATACATGAAAGCATGGGTAGCTGCTGCCTCTTATATTCACAAGAGCTTTAATCTCAGAGATCCATGTGTACTAAGCATATGTTAGTGGCTAATCCAAATTAAATTTAGTTTTCAAGACCCATGCACCACTGAGAGCTCCTGCCTTTTAACAATGTCAAATAAGCACACGAAGACAAAAGAGCATTTTCTATTGTTAGATGCTCTAGGTAGACAAGATCTAAGGCTGAGTCACTGAGAGCTCTATAGTTCTTTACTAAACCCCTTAAAGGCATGAAGCAAAAGATACCATAGTTTGCTCTTAGATAAGCTGTGGAAATGCACCATAAACCAGCTGTGCATTCACAGAATGTGCTTCCACTGATCTTATTTTCCTCCTTAAACAACTTTCATTCCTACCTTTTCCTCTTGTGGTAGTAGCCATGATTCAGGTAGCAGGGAATTACTTTTAATTTGTTAGTTTGTGGAAAAAAGACTCTAGGGCTAGAATCAACAATATGTGGGTTTTGGTCCTGGGGGGAAGGAAGGGGCAATGAGTCATGGATGAAAACTGAGAAAGAGAAACATTTATTTAAAATAAATAATTACCATCACTTACAAGCACTTTAAAGCAGGTGTTTCATTCATCAATCTACAGAGGTAGGTACCATAAACTCTGTGCATATTAAATATCCCATGTAAAATAGGGATTTGTTGATTTTCCAAGGGTTACATATAAGGACAGTATCAGAGCCAGGAATAGATCCCCAAGTCACAGTACAGTATCCAACCTATCGGACCAGCGATGCCTTTTTGATTAACAGTTTACTGGTCATCCCTACTTGCTCCTATCAGCACTAGCATAGCTAAGGGGAGAGAGACCAGGGCATCAGTCCCAGGGGTCACGTTGGGAGGCATAACAATTGTAGCTGCTTTGTGGTCAGCCTAGCTCAGGGGCAGGCAATTATTTCGGGCAGAGGGCCACTTACTGAGTTTTGACAACCCATCAAGGGCCGCATGCCCGGCAGCCAGGGGCACATAAATATTAATTTTCTAAATTTTTTAGGGGCCTGCAGGCTGGATAGAATGGCTTGGTGGGCCACATGCGGCCTGCAGGCCGCATTTTGCCCATGTCATATTGAATGAAATAGTTTGAATGTTTGTAAAGGTTGCCCATTAGCCAGTTTCAGGAAGAAGATAGGATTTATCTCCTTATCTAGCTCATTGTTTTTGGGACTACGTGCAAAAAGTCCTGACTTCGCTTAAAGTCTTAATTTAAATTTTATCTTTAGAAGTCTTTTACAAAGAGAGCAAATATCCTGAGTTCCGAGAGATCAAACCCTAAGGCCTTTTGGAAAGATTGGTAAGAAAAGGGCATTTGCAGTGATATGGAAGTCTCCCCAAGAGTAATTTAAAATGCTCAACAAAGGCAAAAGAATCTGTTGAGTAAGATCCGAGCCCAAATTTGGGGGTAATGACAAGTTGAGTAGGAGGAGCCCACTGACGGCAGCTCGCTCAATAAAAACTGTAACTTACTGTCCCAATTTGGAGGTGACTTCACTTGCAGAACAACGAAGGAAGAATCGCAAGTGTAGGCCGGAACAGACTGATCACCTGATCCAACCTCTCCGTGAACACGAATTTCTTAGTTCACGCTGAAGCTGCAGAGCGCCCGAAAGGGACTGAAGGAAGGGGACTTAGTCCTATCACTGCTGAGCCCAGCTCATTGAATCGTATTGCTGAGGCCAGCCTATTGAATTGTACTACTGAGGCCAACCCATTAAATCGTACTACTGAGGAATTAAACCATATTTTGGTATTTGGCTTCTCGGAATTCTAGGATTGTAAGTATATTATGAAAAATAACAGTATCGATTCAAATTTAACTTTTAGTTGTAATTGTAGTTGTTTTTGTAACACTAATTCTTATAGCATTGTTTGGGAAGGAAGTGCATTCGGAGCATTGTTTCTGATATATGTAGTTATTGTGTTCTTAATGTTTGTGGTATTTCTTAAAGCTAAGCAGTGTTATATACGTAGCAAAGAGTTTTAAAATAAAATTGTGTTGTATGAATTGTGTAATCATTGTGAAATCGTGCAATCAGCTAACTACTCCCCCAGCCAGTGCATCAAAACGAATCAGTAAATTGTGTGGGATCTTCTCTATTCCATAACCCACTAGAGACAGCCCACCCCTGGCCTAGCTACTGCTACTGGCAGCTCAGCCACAGTGACTGTCCCCTGCATTGTTGCCACCTACGAAACAGAAGTGCCTAGGTATGCCTCTGCTTATCAGGGAGTTGAAAAGGCCCCACGAGTTCCTGTTTGTGCCATAATGTAGTGAAAGCAGGAGAACAATTTAGACAGGTGGACCTAAAGAGTGCCTTTCCTGTTTCTCAATATTCTAGCTGCTGGCATCACCAGGTCATTGTTAAAGGGACAAGCCATGAACTCAAGAGGGGAAGGCTTCAGAATCATGGCGGCACGCCCCTAAGCTTGAAGTGCTCTGATTGGCTGTTTCTGTCAGCCAATCAGAGTGCAAATAAAGTGTTACAGACAGACAGACTCAAACTTTTATACTATTAGAATGTTTTCTTTTTCATAGCACTGAGGTTGGTCAGTGACAAGGGGGCCAAACTCGGAAGACCTCCCCAACTTATGTTTAAGAAGTTCAGTAAAGTTATGAAAACACTAAGGGAGATCTTCATGGTTTGGTGCGCATTTATCACATCAGATTCCGTGGCTCTGGAGGGCCAAAAATGATGACAAAGATAGATTGTGCAGTGCCAAGTCCTTGCTTAATTATCTAGATTATAAAGTCTTGTTTTGTTATTTATAGACTGCTTGGACTAAGGTCTGCATCCCCTTTATACACACTGGGTGCATCTACACACACACTTTACTGTGGAGCTGACTAACTAGCTGTGCAGTAAAGTGTCACTGTCTACATGAATACCAATATTAGGGCACAGTAAACTAACTCTGCCATAAGATAGTACGGTCAAGGACAGTACTATCTTACAGTAGTGTCATTAACTCTGCTAAAATGCTCATGTAGACAGTGACTGAGGCTGGCTGGGGCGCGAGGGTGCAAAAGTATAGGGGCTGCCTGCTGCCCAGACCCGCACTTAAGCATCCTCATGCCCTAGCCAACTCCTCTGCCACCTGACGCCAGCACCTGGAGCCTGGGGCTGACCCTCACTAAGCCGCCTGCCAGCCTGGGGCTGCTCCACCCTGGCTCTAACTGCTGCACCCAGGAGCAACTGACTCCAGTGTGAACTACACTGGAAGGTATTCTAGCAGACCAACTGCACGTGCATATGCACCCACTAAGTGCTAAAGAAAGAAAGAATTATAATAATAAGCTTTGGTAATTAGATGATACACTTAGGTAAACGATAGAAAAATCAAAGGAAGAATACATGGAGTTATGTGTGAATCTACTATGTGAGAAAGTTCCTGCAGTTGGGAAGTTCTTTAAAGGAAATTAAATAGACATTAGGATGGGGTTTTCCCCTAAAATGTTTACAAGACTTTCCCTTTTTCATTCCTTTCTTTAGGCATGCTAAAGCTGCTAAATGAAAGCAAACCCCTGTTAGTATATTTCAGCAGAAAGCTTAGGGGCTGCCAAGCAGGCCAAAAAGAGCATCCTGCAATGCAAGATGGAAGATGCAGGTCTGGTGCCAAGCCCTATAATTCCTTTATCCCTGGGCTCACTGAAGTTAGGAACTGTGGGGAGGCCAGGTGCTCAGCCTGTCCGGGAGTTAGGAAATGTCTTGCTCCACTAAATAGAAAACCCTTTCTAGACCTAGTCACTTTCTTCAAAAAAAGGTGATGGTCCCAATCTGGGATCTAGAAGGTACAGGATGTGAAGCTAAGGGAAACTAGTAGAAATCTTCAGAAATCTTATTAATGCCCTTTCATTCCCCACCTCACTCTAATGCAAAGAAGTCAGTTTTGAACTAGAACAGAATTTTTTTCCCTTAAGTGTTTCTTGACTGTATATATGCAGCATATGTTCCCTTTAGATTTCCTCCACATTAGAGGATATCAAAGTATACTAGACCCTACCTGCCAGAGGCCTAGACTTACTAGCCACAGGTCAATATGAATGATGTAGGGGAGGAGGTCTATGGAGAAAACCCTGGTGAGAAGTCCAGCAGGCAGAGGAAGCTGTCCTTAGTACTTCTTGGGAACTTTATCTTTTGTAACAGCCTCTGACAAGAGGAGGCCCCTCAGACCCTCAGTATATCCTGAGCATTAAAGAAGAGATGTCTGTTGCAGCTGTTTTGAGAAAAGAGAACTCCATTACTCTATGCACTTTCAGTCTCCATTTTAGGGTTTTCTTCCCTAATGGAAACTCTAGGGTCTGCCTTTTCTGTATTAAAATAAGGTTGCTGTTTAATATATTTGTAGTTTCTGAACACCAAATATTACACCATAACACATAGTAACCCTTATGCCTCTGTGACTCCAATTCATAAAAGACATCCAACTCAGGGCGACATAGAATTTCAACTTCAAACTTTGGGTTCAGTCCCTTTTTGACCCAGGGCTGATGGACATAGGTTGTGGCAGCCTCTGTCTTCAGTAAAACTATGACTATACAATTTACAACTTTCTGTCTCTTGATTCTTTTAAAATACACAATGCATAGGGGGTGCATGCTTCCTGGTCGGCGAGATTGGCCATGGGGGAACTCCCCCCAGTCACTGACTGGTTGCTGGGGGGGGGTAGGTATGTGCCCCCCGTGACTAAGGTAGCACTAGTTGCCCATGGTAAGGATGGCGAATCTGCAGTGCAAGTGCCACAAAAGGCATGGATAGCGTGTGTGTGGCATACAGACAGAACAGTGGCAGATAGGGCAGGGATGCTACAGCAAAGCATCAGAACAGGCAAAGAGCGCAGGGCAGGAACTAAGAATAGCAGATTGGGCAGAGGAAGAGGATCAGAGTGGTACTTGGGGAGGGTATGGGGCTAATTTGTGGCAGCCCTGCCAAAAAGGTTGACCCCCACTGCACTATTATATCTGAAAGAATCATAACAACCATTAACCCCATAGCCACTCATAAACAGTGATCTTCAAATGTGTCTCAGAATCCTTTACATATTAAAAAAATACACATCTAATCTTCTGTATAAAAGAACAGAGATCTAAGTGGGAGATACAGACAAGGGAGCATCAAGCCTACAGTCCTCAATCTAGAGATGAAGACGACAGATTCAGACCAAAACATTCTATACACGAAATAAACCGAGCAAAAGAAGAGAATGGGTGAGCTGCATCAAATCAGGACACACAAAAACAGGCACATAATGAAAAGGGCTCTCCCTTTAACTTGTCTTAGTTGGCTCTGATTATATCTTATCTTGCTTCACTATGCAGAAGTTGACCTTCTAAAGTTGACTTAAATTTTAAAATTAGAATACCCATCTGTAAAGGAATCATCATTTTTGTAACTTTACTTATTTTATGCATGTTAACCTGGGAATCATATACTTTTTTATTTTTATTTTGCGTTAGAAATAAAGAGAAATCTGTATAAATTCACCTGGTCTACTCATGGGAAAAAAATTAACAGAATGTTCATAAGAGGATCAACCAGCAGAAATTGGACTCTCCCTTGAAAAGATTAGTTTGGCCATTGGAAAACTCCAATATTGTTCCATTTAAGCAAAAGAAACATACTGGAAGGGCTAAAAATATAATAAATAATATTTTTATGGTCTGTATTATAAAATTCCAATAATGTGTGTTGTCTAAACCAAGAGCTACAAGCATGCATGTATTCCACAAAACTAGCTAATTTAACTGTATTTTGGTTCCTGCAGCATAAAAGAAGTTGGAGGAGAATATTTTTCTTGCAGTTTGGCTATAAATGTCTTCTTAAATTGGGTGTCTATTAAAATGATTTTTGTATGCAATATTTGAGTGATTAGGCCTGTGCACCAAAGCAAAAAGAATGTTTCAATGTTATGTCATATCAGCAAAATATCCTAATCTTGCCAAAAGCCCAGTGCTGCACATAATGTAACAAATAGTCTTTTTTCTATCACTACTCTGAGCCAGTCTTCTCTATGAAAGTTTGCACATTAAAATAATACTTGTTATGCACACAGCTAGAGGGAACAAAGGGAGAAGAAAGAGCTGTAGAAACCCCTAATGGTTTTTAAACATTAGTTATGAGCCATAGTTGATTTTCTAAAGAAAGTCACCTAGGTGCTTATAGGCAGAGGTTATATTCTTCATCCCATTGATTTCAACAGAGGTAAGATTTCACATCCAAAGGCTAGGAACAGAAGTTGCACATAAACTGGTTTAAGTGATCAGAAACTGGTTTAAACCTGTAACAGAGCAGAAGCTCAGTGCACATAAACCAGTTACAAAATAGCTGAAACTGGTTTAAGATAAACCTGGTTGAATGTAGCATCAGACTTAACTGATTTGGGTCAAACTGGTTTATGGAACTTCTGTTCCAGACCCCTTCCTGGTTCAAGTTAAATCATGGTCCCCCAGCATCCCAGCATGCTTTCCAATCCTGGGCTGTTTGCTCCAGAGAGCAGGGCTGGCCCTGCCCCTCTGCTCCCTAGCTGGAGCAGTGAGGGCTGGCTGACAAGGGGGTAGGGGGAACAAGTTTAGCTCAGGACGCAGCCCACTCTATAGGAATGGTGGGGGGGAGGACTGCTCCCCTCCCCAAAGAAACCTCAGCTGGGATCTGGGGCCAGGGAGGGGGGTTAAATATCCCTTTCCTGGCTCAAACTTAGGGCTGCTGTAATTTTGGACTGCAAATCCCAGAGCCCTTGGGGGGCATCAGGAAGAGGAAGTGAAAACACAGCCAGAGAGCCTTGCTCTGGCACCCCTGCCCCCAGCTTCTGGCCTGAGCTGCTGCAAGCATGGGGCTGCTTTTCCTGAATCAAAGGTAAATGTCTGTTCACTTCTGTTTCAATTTAATCTGTGCATTTTAGATTAACCTGCAAAGACTAAATCGATTCAGCCTCAGGCTTTTTGACTGTCTGTACCTAGCCAAAGAATATTTCTGCTGAATATGCAGTAGATGTAGTAGCACTAGCCATGTCAGACTGAAATCAGGCAGAAGGAAGGGTAGCTATGCATCTTAGTCTACAACAGGGATAACCAACCTGAGGCATGAGTGCTACAAGTGGCACGGGCAACCTCTCTTTGTGTACCACACACGGGCAACAGGGGAAGGAGAGGCAACACATCAAGCAGGAGGAAGGAAGCAGAGTAGGAAATCAGGAAGAGGAAGAAGCCTTCAGTTGTATTTGGGAAGGGTGAGAGGCAAATTTGTGGCCCACCTGTCAAAATGTCTGGG
>NW_005842717.1:638987-654201 GCF_000455745.1 Alligator sinensis
CCCCCCGGTCTTAGGTGCATGTCTATCCTGCCATCTAGTAACGATACTAATGTATATCAGCTAATGGCATGCAAAATTCCAGTTAAAAAATAAAACATAAGTCATTTTAAAGTTATAGAAAAATGCAAATATACATATTGAACCTCACTCACATCTGTGACTTTCTGTGTTGTCCTGTAAGATCAAAGTGTCTCAGTCTATTTTTCCTTTCATCGGGTTTTGTCAAAGGGGAAAAAATAATCCTGGACTGAGATCCTGAATGCTAAGTTTCACACTGAGTCAAATTTTACAGCTGAGTTAAGCACTCCTGAAAATAAAGGAGGTTTACTAAAAATACTGAAAGATGCTAGTGGGTAGTGTGCTATGATAAACCCAACAGAGCACTATTCTTGTTTGATGAAGTGTACTGTATTAGGCTGATATACAAAACATCATGGCTTTTTGGCTTCTTGCCTGCACAAATTATTTTTCTGGTGCTTAGACACCTCCTGCCCCTTCAATGCAAAGGAAGAAAAGAAAGGAAGAAAAAAAAAAAAGCTTGCTTAAAACATCCCCGCTGCTCTTCTGTAACCCGTCCTCCAGCACAGCACATCACATGTTAATGCCGATCTGCTGGGAGATTGCAATTCTAACATAATGAGATATTAATGAGCTTTGCACATGTCCCCAGCTGCAACAGTTCCGCCTCCCACCTTCCCCACTTTCCAGGACCTAAAGAGAAGCTCTGCTTGTTTCCCTGACACTGCAGTTGTGCTTTTCCCTTCCTCCCCAACAAGCAGGGCTGCACCATTCACCTTAAGCTGCCAGCACTAAAGAGCACCAAATGGGCTGGCACTGTCTTGTTTCCTGGCCTAATGGATGCTTGTTTAAACACTGGAGCTGTTTGCATTGCTGCGGCTCACTGCATGTTAAACACAGTCCTCTGAAACCCTACGCCAATCCAATAAAGGTATCAGCAGTTCAGCGTGGGGAGGCAATTACTATGAGGTCCCAAGTGTGCCTTCTAAGCTCTAGGAAGGAAAATTTGATCGAACAACTAAAAGGAAAATCTGATTCGGCTCAGCATCACGTGGAAGACACAAGGCTTAACTGCAGCCAGGCCTATGGAGGGCAGGAGGAAATCAATGGATGAGCTAGTGAGAGCAACTGCACATTGTTAAGAGGGCTTTAAGCTGGCCTGTTAGCAAGGCTGTCTGCTGCATTTACCAAGCGACCAGGCCCCTCCCCTCCTTTCCTTCTACATTTTAAGTTGTTCTAGTTTTTTAAAATGACACACTGCCATTTCCTCCCCCCCTTTCATCAATCCTTGAAACAATCCTCTTCTGACAAAGGTCCTTTCTTTGCCTGTGCAAAAGATCACTGTCATATCAAAAGGGAACAGACACGCAAAGGGACAGAAACCACGGAAAGGCTACAGGAACCAAAAGGCCTACATGTCAGAGAGAGGGGAAAAATCCAAATCTCAGACTAATGACAGTCAATATTTCAATGGATCCACTCTCTACCTGGGTGAGGGCAGGAAATTGAGGGAGGCAGAAGCTGAATTTCACTCCTTTTAATGCACAGAAACAAAGACTGCAAAATGTCCCACTTCCTCTGCTTTTAAGAGAGGGAGAGGCAGGCGAAGAGATTTTTTTTCTTTCATTTTATTTTAAACAGCTTCTCATCCAAAGGGCAGCTTTGCAAATCGTGTGGAAGTTTTCTCAGCACTCGTCACAGCCACATCTACTGAGAGAGAACCTGGGAGCCTAGGTTCTGCTAGCCTAGTGATCTGTCCATCTGGCATCCCACCTCCAGCAAAGGCCCACACCTGATACTGCAGGGAAAACGGACACTTCCCTCCTGTCTTCCCAGTCCAGCTGGCTGGCTGCAAAGACCTTCAGTGATGGGCTTATCGCCTGAAACTAGTCCATTTTACAGACTGAAAGAGAAGAGAAAGCAGCCATGCAGGAAGCTATCTGGCTGGCAGCAGGATCTGACAGCTTGCTCCTCACCATCGTTAGCCCCTTCACAGAATCTGGGGCAAAGTTCACACGAGTCAGAAATCCAGGGAGATCCTAAGAACTGCAGGCTGATAGGTGGGAGACTGTGCTAGCTCACTGATTACAGGAGGATAAATGGCCTTGTGAACCTCAGTCTGACCTGCCTGGCAACAGTGATGTTCTCCAAACTAAAGGTGAAAATATGCATTTTGTGTGTGCTTGTTTTTGTTTTTATCCTTGGATGGTGTGGAAAAAGACTCAGAGGAAAAAGGCTTGTTTTGGGGGGGGAAGCGGGATTCCCTTATAGCAGCTTCTGATCTGACCTTGCTGCTTCCAGCTCACATTATTCCCCACTTAAAGCACATTGCAACTGAGACTGTTACTGAAAGCCCTATAAGATAGCAGCAGCCCTAGCCATCCTTGTACCGGACCTATACAAGTCAAATGGAAAAAGTCTGCCTTTAAAGTATAGGAACCTGCTAATTTCAGTGCAATTCTTCCGACATCAACATTTCTTCCCCCACTTTGAGCTAAGAACACCTCTTCTATTAGGGCTTGAAAAATCTACTCACCAGTGCTAAGTGGGATGCTTTGCAAGTGAGTGGTAAAGGATGTGCCTCCTGAAATTAACAGCATCTGCAGAATCTCAGGTTTAATTAAGAGACACCCCCCCCCCAATCCAACCCTAACCCTTACAAATTCATAGGTAAGTTTCCAAATGAGACCCAAATAAGAAACAGTGCTGTGTTTCTGAGTCTGCAGAAAGGCTGCTCCTGTTGTTCCCAAGCAGCTACACAATGAAATCAATAAGACTCATTAATGATAATCAGTATGCTGTGGGCAGCGGCAAATCTGATGAGAACCCTGCCAATTTTACCCTTCTGCTGTTATCTGGGGAAGTGCTGATTGGCAGCACAGGAAGGCTTCTTACTTGCTCTCTTTCAGCAGCCAGAGGAGGTCAATGGACAGATCCCCTGATCTGGGAACCTAGAAGAATCCTGGTGGTTACTCCCATTAGGGTACAGGTTCCCATTTTTGACGACTACTACCTGCACAACCTCACCGATGCACCTCTCCCATTTTCATGTCTGCCTCTGGCTAGTAGATACCATTCTCTTAATAATAAGTATCCAGTTAATTTTACAAACGTTGTTTTCCCACCTGTCAACAGTTATGTTCATTGGTAAAGTCCTGATATCACAGTAGCTTACATTTACCTGTGTTATTAAAGGATAGGGACGCTGAATTTCTTTACAAGACACACATCCAGAAATCATTTAACTACCATTAAAATGTAGCCACCGCTGGCAGGGAGCAGAGCCGCTGTTTAACAGCAATATCACATGGCAGTTTAAGACAGACTTATTTGTTATGCAAAGGGCAGTGGGCCTAGGACAACCAAGAAAACTGTAAGCCTCCCTCAATTAAAGAGGATGCCAGAAGCATAACAACAGATTACAGGGGATAATAAATGAAAAAAAACAGGGACAGGACTGAAGGTCATAGGTTAATAGCAAGGGTTGGGGGCGGGGGGCATGACACTGGGCAGACAACACCATGTCCAAGTAGCTTGTAGATGCCACCAGTGAAACTCTGCCCAGAGATGTGAGCTGATGAGTGACAGGGAAACAGCCTCCCAGTTTTAAGACAGGAAGCAAAGTCAGTTTTTAAAGACATAAGTAAAGAATAGCATGCCCAATTGAAACCCAGAGAGAGAATTTAGTAAAGGTGGGTAAAATAATTCAATGAGTCTCAAAACAGACTTTTGAAAAGAGACTTGTAAATTATTTTTCTTAAAAATTACACATTTCATTGCTTGATTTACAAATGCTCTCTCAGAGGAGCCTTGTGGTTTCCCATCTTTGAGATCTGGTTGAAGGAGATATGCAAAAAAGAAACCACATTAAGATTTAAAGCAGTCCAGTTTATAGTTCCTCTTTCCCATCCTCTTCATGTTAAAGTTTGCCATGGTATCATGGTTATACTGCTATAGTTGAAGTGATTCATTCCACAGAATAAAGTGCCTTTTCGAGCACCTAGGACTACATAATGGGAAACATTTTCCACGTTAATCAATTTAGTTTAAGGAAGAAAAAGAAAATTTCTGCTTGTACAATATGCTTAGATTAAAAATCCTGAATGTTCTTATGATTCACATTGTCAAGGGAGGCAGGAGGATTGACAGAATCTACATTCACTAGGAGAAAAAGCAAGGAAAAAAATCCCCCGAGTTTTTCTTACAGTATAATGTCATCTCATCTGATGAAGCACAGGGGTGACGGTGAGGTAAAGGAAATGGAGAAAATGCCATTTCCTGCGTTGTTTCCTCAAGAGAGAATCAGGAGAGAGATTTCATCAGATTAGAAATCCAAAACAACTATTTTGTAACCTTACACAGCATCACAACCCACATGGAAGTACTCTGCAGACAAGCCAACAGTAAGACATTCTGCCTCAGCTGAACTTGTAGAAGGAGAAAAGATGCAGAGGGAGAAACAGGAAGAGGTGAAGAGAGACAGTAAAGTGGTGTCCATCACATTCTTTCTTGGTTTGAAGCCCCCAAGTTAGGCAGGCACTCCTAGGAGTAACACCTTTTCAGTAGTTTAATTCAATGATACACAGTGACTCCAAGGGTAGCTGAAAAAATACGATACAGTGATACCATGCATTTTCAAAGGGATTAATGATTTTGGGCACCTCGATTTTTGGATACCCAGCTTGACACACTATTGAGGGGACCTGCTGAGGGCCTTCCAATAAATAAACAGACTCTTTGGAAGCTGTTCCAAAGTAGACAACCAAAAAAGGGCAGTTATACACATACTTTTTGGTCCTGCAACACACTGGAGATCCACCACTTCGGAGCAGACTCGATTAATCGCGTTTTCTCTGCATGTGAGCTGACACGCACTACACTGTGTTGCGTGCAATTATATAAATGGCGAAATGTGCATCAGCATGCACGAAATAGCAGCGGTGCGCTTTTGAACTAAAGTACCTTCTATGTGTTTTGGTTGAAAGGGCGCTGCCACCATTTTCTCAGTGCTGACGTGCATTTTTCCGCTTATACTACTGTAAGTGTCGCAGCACTGGGCACTTTTCAAAGCACCTGGCGCTGCAGTGCTTGCATGTGTAAAAATACTCAGAAGTCATATTCTCTTCTCCTTGTACACTGGGAGAGATTTCACTGCAATGACGTTACACTGGTGTAAAACATGGTGAAGAGGGGGAAATCAGGCAAATAAACCAAAGTTTATTGATTAAACATTTAATTTATCATCAGCTGCATTTTATTTCAATAAGCTGCTTTAATGGATACAATTACATATGCCTACATTGATAAACACATGCCAGAACCTATGGACTACACCCATTTTCTGTTAGGAAGCTTACAGATGGAAGCACCCTATGATGCTGTTCACACTTACAGTCTTCCAAGGCATTTCACCAATATGGACACTGATTGTAGAAGGCAGAATTTTCAGTAGCATGTAACTGGTTTAGGAGCCTAAAGTCTCTTCTCCCAAATGGAGTTTAGTATTAAACACGTAGGTTCCTAATTCACACATGCTTCTGAAAAATTACCATGGCAATGGTATACACCGACATTAGGAATTCGGTCTTGGATAGGAGAACTTGATTTCACAGAAAATCCTGATACTGACTAGGGCAGCGAGCTTCTTTTGAAACTAAACTCCCTTGTGTAAAAATGAACCCACTTCCTCTCTAGCCAGCTAGAAATTCAGCTTAAAGATTTATCAGTCTTGGGGCATCTATACACGTGCCAGATGTCTGCTCCGATGCATGCTAATTAGTATGCATCAGAGCAGACTCAATTACTCGAGTCTGGTGGAGCATGTTAATTAATGCACTCCAGCAGCCTGTGTCACTTCTATTCAGCATCCCCAGGGTTCAAAATGGTGGCACAGGCACTTAACTAAAGCTTATTGAATGAACTTTAGTTCAAGCATCCCCATTGCATTTTGAAGCATGGGATACTGAATGCACATAACACTGCAGGCACCTTAATTAGAATGGCTCTTGGAGCCATTCTAATTAAAGCGCCCCCACCCTGGAGCACACGTATAGATGCCTTTAGTTTCAACATTTAGTATAATCTACTACATCTTCATAGGATGCACTTCCTCCTCTTTCCTTTTTGAACATGCTTAGATGAGCAGTGAAATGGTTAACAATGTTAACCTTGAATATAGTTGCCCTCTGAGTTAGTCGTATCTGTTGAGGGAGCTGGGGAGGTTCACAGCTCAGTACCAGGTTTTTGGGCCTCTAAGGCAGATATGCCTGCATTGGCTACATTTCCTGCACATATGAGGGTTTTGCTAGTTTCTCAATATTCTGGTTGCTTACTCTTTTTAATGACAGTGGAAATTTGAAGAACAATTAGCAAGCCAGTCTGTGCTAGATCCAGTTAGTCCTTTTAATCTTTCCTAGGGTCGTCACACTTGGGCTTACATCACCTTACAGATGTCATGAGATTTTTAATATCAAGGAGTACCAGAACAAGCACAAACAATATAAGATTAATTTTATAGGGATATTACATGACCCGGATGGACAGGGGAAGAATGATAGCTTAAAAATGGGCACTTCCTTCCTGCAGAACAAGATAAATGCCAAAAGGGCTAGGTCAGTAAGATCAGCATCAGCTCCTGGAACTTTTATCACAGCAAAACTGCTGTTTGTTCTCATTCGGCTGCTCTGACTATAGACATTCACAATGTAAAGACCTACACTCCAACTGTGACCTAGAACACAGATCTCAGACTCATCCTTTAGGTTATAAGGCTGCTCACAGATAGCAAGTAGCTAAAATTCATATTCTAGCTTTGGATACTAGCACACATCAGATACCCCAACATTGTCCATGCACAACCAAATTATACACTGGAAAATAGGCCTGTGCAAAGTGGCTAGTATTCACTTTGGATTCGGATGATTCGGGGGACAGTGATTCGATTCGGTGATTTGAATCACTGTCCTGAATTGATTTGGATAATTCTGACTCGGAGATTCAGCCGCCGCCAAATGGGCTGAATCTCCTAATCAAACAGGCCCCAACCCCTTCCCACTCTCCCATCAATGGCTGCCCCACCCAGCCCCAGTGTCCCAGCACTTAAATAAAAAAAAGCAAAAAAAGCCCCACATTCACCGGCTGCTGCCAGGCGGAAGGAGGATCCCCGCTGCCCCCCACTGCCCTGTGCTGCAGTCAAATCACTGTTTCTATAGATGCCATGTTGCCCATAATTGCCCCACTGTCCTTGAGTCTTTCTCAGTTTATGGAAATGCACATTGGTAGGCGAAAAAGTTCATTATCAGTTTCAGGACGGTGCTAGTTTTCTGATTTGCATTCGTTTGCATCCCTCGTATGCATGAAGAGGTACTGTAAAAAACTTCAAGCAAAAGACAGGTGAATAAATTGCTCATCTCTTGGCACTTTCCTATCACCACATGGCTTTATGTTTTATTTACGGGTTTCTGAGTATATGATAAGTTTTGCTTTGCTTACTACATTTTGTAGTTTTGGCTGTTCTCTTTATGAAACATGCAGAGAGATTCCAGCAGTACCAGGTGTGTTGTACAGAAACAACACAACAACCATAGAAGCCTAGTCAAAAGACTTCACTTTTAGCAGCATTTAAAAAAAAAAGCTGAGACTTTTTTTATTATTATTATTATTAGAGATAGGCCCTAAATTGGGACACTTGACTCAAATTTGTCTGGACTTGGTATAATTTTGGAAATTGACTTACTGAATGGCTCCAAATCAAACCAATGCCAGCAGTAGGAGAAGGCTATGAAGGCAGCCATCAGGGATAGCTTATTTCACTGTCAGTTCCTATCTACCCACTTCCCAAGTGGCTAATGTGACCCCAGGGTCTCTAACCCTTGAAGTACAGACCCTGGTATGGCTAAGAACAGCAGTGGTTGGCTGAGCACCACCAAAGAAATGTCCTTAGGCACCAAAGTACCTTGAACTAGCTCTAGTCAAAACCAAAATGTGAACACACAATATTAGAGAAAGTTCAGATATGGACCTGTGCTTGGCACTTGACTCCTCTCATTGAGATTACAAGGCTGTTGGGCAGGCAGCAACCTCTCCACACCTGCTGATAAAGCCCTTACCATAGCACAGGGTTGGTGCTATCCAAATAGTAACTATTGAATTATTCATCTTTTGCTTTTACTCAGAAAATCTACCCAGAAAGTAACTACAGCAAGGCAGAGAAGTCCCTTAAAACAAGCACACAAAAACTGGCAGTTAGTGTTGCCTTCCCTGCTTCTATTCTTGGTTTTTTTTTTCTGAAATGGCCTCAAGATAGTAGAGTACCACCAGATGTTAATGGCCAAATGAGAAACAAAACAGACTCTGCCCCTCCCCCTGTAACTAGTCCTCTTAGACTGTAATGCCAGCCCACCTCCTCTCCCATAGCATGGGCTCTGCTGTAGTTGGGAATCTGCCAAAGAGGCAGTGCCCCCAGCTTACAGTAGTGAATGCCCTGTACTGCTGCCGGGCCCTCTGCCAGCTATTAGTGGCTGAGCCTGTCATATATCCTTTGATGTTCAGTCAAGACAGCCTATGCCTGCTAAATATTTACCTAATCCAATTTGACCAATCAAACTTCAGGTCTGATAAACGTATTATAATAATAGGCAGTTCTTGACCTTCTGTGCCCTTTTGCTTTCAGAGGTCAGCCTTGGGTTTTTCTTTTGAAAACAAGAATCCAGCTGTCATTGTGTTGAGGAAAGAGAACAGAGAAATACTGACTCTCTTCATAGCACTCTGCAATTTGTCTCCCTGCTGGAGATACACAGGCCCTCCCCTCCTCCTCCCCACCCCACCTCAAAAAGGCTCAGGTTTCCTGCATTCCCTCTTAACGAAGCTGGAAAAGTAGTTTCAACCTTTTATCATTTATGGACTCCTAAAAAGTTTCAAATGGAGGTGTGGACCCCTTTTCAATTGGAAATGTGGGTATTCGCGTTCTTTTGATTGATTGTAGTCATCTTTTGCAGGGCCCATAGACAGTCTGTGGACCCCCACAGACAACAGGTTGAAAACCACTGAGCTAGAGCATCACTCTAATGCTTCTCCTCCTTTTTTTCCCAACTTATTTGTGCTACACTGGAGAAATGGAGGAGAGGAGCTCTTGAGATACCCCATTCCCTGCATCCACCATTAATGCAGCTCCTGCCAGTCGGTGCTCAAAGCTCCAGAATTTGCCATGTAAGGAAGTAGTAATGAATTAAAGAGACATTGAATCAAATGAATATGACCCTCCTTGAATTGGCAGCTTGGTATGGGGCTTGGGAGTAAGGCCTAAGCTGATTTCTAGTAAATGGAATCCAGACTGTTGGTACCTTGATATGCAGTGATGGTGTCAGATTCCTTAAGCAGCAATGAGGGGACAGAGGGGAACCACAAGGATGTAGCAATTTTCTGCCTGTCAAATCCTGAGCCCAGTTTATCTGAATAAGCCAACATTTCTCAACCTCAACCAGCCCAATTTATAGAGCAGAGACCTTCATGCAAGTGGAACAATGTTTAGCAAAGGATTTCTCTGCTTTGCCAGCTACTTAATGTCCTGGGCAAGGTAATAGTGCCAACATCTGTTCTATTAAGATGTATTAAATCATCCATTTTACTGGAGTCCCCTCTCTTCAGAAAGCTGCAGCCCTCTTTGGTATAGCTGAATAGACACTGTCACATAGCCTACACAAAGGAGGATGTGGATTTTTTTGTCAAATATCTTATTAATCCTCACAAGTTTATTAGTTCTGACTCATAATAATCCATCATCCATAATTGCAATAAGGGTAGGTAGAGATTAATGCTTAGATCTCAGTGGTGGAATTTTTTTAACATATTAAATTATGTTTAAAGAACTAGATAAACATACAGAAGTTGACTTAAGCAAAATATTTATTACATTTTCCCATATAATGCCACGTTTTACTGGCATCCCTACAAAACACAAAACAAATTACAAAAGCGCAAAATCTGGAGGGAGGTCTCATCTGTTTTTACTCCACCTTTCAATAAACATGGAGTCAGGGCTTTAAGATTTGGCCTATAACTGATAAATTTAGTTCAAATACCTTCCACTGCCATCCTATCGGCTGCTTGATGCAGCATAACGCTAAATCCCAATGTAACCGAAGGCTTGCTTGACTTGCTGAGAGTAGCGTTACTCAGGAAAGCTTTTGGAAACAGTACAATTTCAGCCTGCTTGAGAAATGATGGAGCCTGCACACACCTCACCTTTTAATTAAGAAACTGGCTTCCCTCTTGGGGAGAGCTGCCCTGTCAGTGCTGTGTGGCATAGCCTAGACAAAAGTCAACCATAGTGCCAGACATGTTTTCACAACCTTGAAGACCTTTTCTTATTATGGTGCTCTTGCTTTTCATTGTTTTCCATTAAGGTGCTCAGGTGCTTCTGGGTGTGGGTGCTGTCTAAATTAAAAATGATCATCACTTATTATGTGCAGCTAGAACCTTGTTCTGCTGGGATTTTGCAAATGTCACTCATGCAGTTCCTCTACCCATCAGGAGAGCGTCCTCAGTAGAATCATAACACCATGCTAACGGGAGCAATTTGTACTGATCCCATGAGGTAACAAAATAGCTTGCCACAGACGTGAATTTATGTTGTTGCATTATAAAACCTTTTCAGGATGGGGTATTTCTACCAGGTGCCAAACTGCTATACCGCATAATCTATCATCAAATCAGAAAACATCTGGCCAATTTTTTTATAAATAACTGAAGGGAGAAAAAATTAGAAATCCCAAATTCGAAGTCCACACTGCTACTAGAAAATAATGATCCTTCTTGCTACTTATACCTGATTTTTAATGTAGGATTTAATTTGTCATCATGCTGTATAAACTTTCTTGTTACCATCACGAATATATCTTTTTTGTTCAGGAGTAGTTATTAAAAAATAAAGAGCATTGTAGATACTGATCATTTTGAGGTATATTATTTCTTTAAGGTACAGCAAAGTGCAGTATATGTTTTTACTAACATGCTTTACATAAGGTAAAAGTAAACCCTTCTGCTGTGTCCAGGGTCTCATTCAAATTTAAGGTTAACACTAATCATAGTAAAAAAAATTTGGTTGTCAGTAAAAAAAAAATTGCAGATTTTCAGTAAAGAAACATTTCCTGGGTTGGCAAACCTGTAGCAATTTTTGATTGTACCAATGGTTTTATGCCATATTGCCCTTTCCCCCCACCTGCAGCCCCACCTTGCACCATGCTTCCCCGACAACCCATCCCCCAACTTTACCCTCCCCATCCCTGCCTCACCATTCCAGCATGGACTTCCAAAGGAGGACTATTGTGTGTCTACCTGCAATCCAGCAGTGTTTCAGGGATGCAGTAGCACATAGCTGGGGATGGGATGGTGAATGGGAATACAGGCTACAAAATTCTGAAAGAATGCTCCCTGCGGTATGCTGTGCTCCCACTCAGACACCAGGTGGCACTGCTCTGCTCTGTCTATCCTTCAATGCTTGCCTCTGAGAAGAGATCTTCACTCAAGCTCTGGTTATTCTGGTTGCTTGCAGATGCTAAAAAAACAAAAAACATACTTTACGAAAAAAGCAGCACAGTACTTCAACCCGGCTCTGCAGCATCTGCAAAGATTGGGTGCTTCAGCGGGATTTTCTACACTTTTAGCTTAAGCTGATTCAGTCAGCTATTAGATAAAAGTGCCAAACCCCCTCCCCCCACCCCCCCACCCCAACTAAAGCGCCCAATCCTTATAAACGTCAGGCAAGCTGAGTTGAAGTAACGCACTGACTCCTCTGGACATATGTGGGGCTTAGCATGGGAATGTGTAGAGTTTAAAGTAAAGAACTGGTTTGGGGTTGTTTTTTTTAATTTGCAAGCACCCTTTGTTTTTTTATGGATGGCTCAAATTTTTATGGACATTACAAATAGGTGTTTTTAGCCTTGTTTTTTCAGTCTGTCCATAAATTTATGGATGGTTGGCACCCCTGGTTTGGGCAAATCCCTTCCCCACTCTGGTTCTTTTCCTCTTTGTCTATTTACCTTTACAAGGCACAGAGTGCTTTCCGCTCCAGCTACGCACAACAGGGATATGATCTTGGCTTGAGCAACAGTAATTTGGGGTTGCTCTTATGTGCATTCCAATACTGGGGAGATTTCTTAGGGGAGTTCTTACTCTCACCAAGTGCTTTGACCTATGCAAGAGCCAAATACGATCTACTCCCTTCAGAAATATGAACAGCAATTTTAAATTCATTTTTCTTTTAAACCCCCAAGTCACTCTCCTTGCATTCACTGAATCTCTACTAAAAATAATATAGAAGTAATAAACATTCTAAAAAAACTTTTGTCTATAGTGATCTCAAGGTTACCAGCTAATATGGTGGTTCACAACCTTTTTAGACTCAAGGCACACCTCAGAAGATGCTAGCTCTTAATGTTCACCTGTTTTTTTGACTACAAAAAAATAATAGAGCAGTTCTGTGGCAAAGAACTCAGAAAGACCACAACAGGTCCGAAGGTTTTTGACACTATAAACTCACTAGGGGGAACCAGAAGGGTTTGGGGGAGACGCTGTTTCCCCTAGCCCCCGCTGGCATAACAAGGAGTAATGGGCACAAGTTGATGGAGAGGAGGTACAGATTGGACATCCGAAAAAACTACTTGACAGTTAGGGCGGCTAGGAGCTGGAACCAACTTCCAAGGGAGGTGGTGCTGGCCCCTACCCTGGGGGTCTTTAAGAAGAGGCTGGATGCCTACCTGGCTGGACTCATTTGAGTCCCGTTTTTGTTTTTAGGGTTTTTTTGTTGTTCTCCCGCCCTGGCGGGGGGTCGGGCTAGAAGATCTATTAGGTCCATTCCGACCCTAAAACTATGAAACTATGGATTCCTATTTGAAATCTTTGGTTGGATCTTATGAATTGTTTTTGCACACCTAACAGAAGTAATGTGGCATCCTGCAGTACCTTTTAAAAGATCTCAAGGCACCCCTGGTGCCCTAACATCCTACTATGTAAGCAAGATAAAATGATGCATTTTCTTTCTTTAGTTTTGACAGAGTGATGTCGTAGCTGTGATGGTCCAGAAATTATGCTGAAGGCAAGGATTTCTTTGGGTGATATCTTTTATTGCACCTGATGAAGACTTTTATATTCGAAAGCTTATCTAACTTCATCCCAACTATGTAGTTGGTCCAATAAAATATATCACCCTAACAAGTCCTTGTTTTTAGTTTTGAAGACAGATAAAAACAACTTCTCAACCACCACTCAGAACTAAGCCTGCTCCCCATCCCTCCTATCCTCTCCTGTTTAAACTTCGCTTTGCTCCATCATGGTGCCCATACATGTGCAGGCCTTGAATTTGAGTGAAATGCTTTTAAAAATTAAAAGTCCCTCTTCTCCATGTCTCTCTACTTTCATCAGGCCTGAGGACTTAGCAGCAAACTAACCTCACTGAGTACCAAGGGATTAAGTCTTCAAAAGCTAGTTAGCTGTGAAAGCAAAACGTGCCTGTCTGACAGAAGGCACAGTGACTCTCTACGGGGGAATTTGTTTATAGTGAAGTCATTTTCTTCAGAAAAATTGCAGATTGTGCTCTGCATTCTGTAAAATGCAGAGCACAATCCTGCATGGTACATGAGCATTTCCTGCAAGGTCCTGAGTATCCATTTAGCCCCACCACTGACAAGACTTCATGAGGATTATAGGTAAAACTCAGAGTCTGCAGGACTGGGCTACCTCAATATGGGTTCACTCTACACGTCCCTTGCTCGGTACAGGGCACAGGAACTATTCCAGAGTTTCAGATAACTTAAAAAGGAGCTTTTCACTATAATGTGAATCTGCACTATATAGGTTTCACTGTATATGTATACAGATTAGGAAGAGAGACACACTCTACAGTGAATGAGGAGAAGGCCTTAAGAAAAAGCACAGTATAGCAATGTCAAGGTTCTTTGGCTGAATCTGATATCTTTTATTAGAACAACTTAAATAGTTCGAAAAAAATTTTTTATCAAGCTTTCAGGTTTAAAAACCCTTCGTCAGGCTGAGGAAGCCTCTGCAGTTTGTGTGTGCTCTTCCTAGATGGAGCGAATGTAATTCATACCCAGAAGAGGAAATATTTAGATTCATCTCCTGACTCGTCGGAGTTTTACCTTAACGTTCTTTGTTAAAATGCAGCATACACAGATCACAAGTGTTTTGCCACTGAGCCCTGGCTGCAGCAGCTCTGCTCTTATCTAGAGCAGAGCGTACCAGTCTCTATAAACCACGTCGTGCTTTTACGATAAGAACAAAAGTTGACTCACAGCTCGGTAAGCAGCATAAAGAGCTGGCAAGTATCTCTTGAAGGGAAAGTGTGTGAACTGGATGAACTTTTTTTTTTATTGTTGATTGATGTAAACTTGCCAACTTTACCCATTTTATCTTGCTACTGTAGCAGTTCTAGTCACACGCAGCAGTGAAGGAGTCTCCACATTAACAGCAAGTTCTGGGTACACTGAAAAGTAAATGGCAAACAGCTCCAGCCGGCTATATTCTATCCAAACAGTGAGTTTATTTCAGTGAGCAGAAGGCTGGAAGCTGAATGGATTGAATACCACATGGCTGCTATCATTGGTTCTTCAAGGAATCCTTCTCAAGTTGCACTAAATCCATTTCAACTCCTACTGCTGTTACAAAAGCATAACAAAAATAGCAGCTCGACTGCACCACGCAAAAGCAAGCTGCACAGAAAAATATCCTTTACAAAAGCAAAGTTTGCAGCATGCTATAATTAAGCTCACATCCTGACAGTGGGAGCATGAAGTTTTATTCTAAATATAGCAGAAGCTGCTTCATTGTACAAACCCCTCTTTTTTTTTTTTTTAAAGCAAAATTTATAAAATTAGTCACCGATATGTTAGTGTCCTACTTACACTGAACAATTGGATTCTTTTTGGGGGTGGGGATTTTGTTTTTAAAAACACGGAACTTCACAGCAGGGATTTAGTGTCAACCTTAATGTCAGGAAACAGAATTTTTTTCTGTTTTGTTTCCCTATTCTCTACATAGCGCTTACACTGAGGTAGGTACTACACAAACAAGCACGGAGATGTCATCTGTGCCTGGAGTGACAGTTCAAGCAGACAGCACATATATATAGCACATAAAGGGTAGACAAATCCCTGGGCTTTTCCTCGACTATCGATCTCTTTCC
>NW_005842717.1:654232-654708 GCF_000455745.1 Alligator sinensis
CAGCAGGCTGCTTCACATGGCATTTTACCTTTGGCTGGCAAGGCAGTCCAGGTAATATCAGCTCAGGTTTGGGAACCGTCTTTGTCAAATTAATATAAAACACAGTTTTAAACCACCTCAGGTGAACTTGGTTTAGACAAAGGTTAGCTGGCTAATGGGAAAGAGACTGGACCATGACCAAGAGGCATTTGGATGCTATGTTCTTACTCCGTTCCTTACATTATCCCAAGCCCAGATTCTGATGTCGCTTGCACGATAGGGTAGCTTGACTTTTGTGGAGTAATAGATGTACATCTGGAGTGAGGTCCGAATCTAGTCTATCCTTTATCTCTGGGATTTGGGCTCAGATTATGGGTTGTATTCCAGATTTTACACCACTCTTATGGTGGCAAGGAGAGGAAACCGGTCAGATCGCCCTGCCTGGAATTCCCTACCCTGAAGAAGCTGTAGTAGCTCTTTATCATCCAACCTCCCAG
>NW_005842717.1:654808-664802 GCF_000455745.1 Alligator sinensis
AGCTGTAGTAGCTCTTTCTCATCCACCCTCCCAGCTTGTTATAAAGGTGTGTCAGGCTGAGGGGGAGGCCTGACATAGGACAGAATATGCATGGCTGTTTTAACTATCTGGAATAGCCTACAGGCAGCTGAAGGAAACCACTACACAGATAAGGCCCTCACTGAACCCAGAATTCATGGCTTCAAGCCATTGTCACCTTATGCTTTCTGAACTGTGCCTCCTGTGACATGCAAGCCTGAGTCCTGAGTATGCTTACATTTATACTTCTGTAAATCAGTACGGGCTTGAGTACGGCCGACAGAGTTACAACAGTGTAAGCCTGATGGAAGGAAAATGAGAATAAGGCTTTTAGGCTGGATTGGTTCACAAAGTTTGCTTACACACTCTGGGTGCGCTGGCTAACCAAATCACGCTGACACTGAGTTACCTGAATGAGTTCACCAGCGTTTTGTATGGCTTCAAATACATTTCCTATTGTAGGGGAGGCTTCTGTGGCCCTCTGCTAATTGGAGCTACACAACAGCTCATGACTTACGCTACAATAAGCAGTAGAAGGAAACAGAGAGACTCCTCTCATACACTCTCCAACTTTTGTCTAGAGATCAAATATAACCATGGTACAACCCCAAGTCAGTCTTTAACAACAAAGGGTAAAGTCATCCCAATTTGCTTGTTTTGCTCAACTGCAGGACACACAAAATATATCAGGCTAAAAGCTACAGTGACAACTTCTTACACAGTGCTATCTTCGAGCTTCTACATACAATGTAGTGTGGATTGTTGTATGCTGATCGGTCCATACTGCTCAGAGAAATCTATAATTTTTGCAGGATTTGTCCCTAGCTCTAAGAGGCTCTAGTGAAACAAAACTGTGCAAGCACTCCTTAGGTTTTGATTCTCATGACCTACCAGGGACAACCAAAGAATATGACTTTTTGTCATCTAGGAACTTGCATACAAGTTACCTTATGACTGCCCATGTCACCGCCTCACACTGGCATTTTTAATGACTGTCCTCATATACAATACTGCTCTCCAACAGCTCCAAAGAAAAGCAAACCAAAGTTGTCGCTTACATGCATTCCCATAAAAAGAACCCCAAGCCCCCTACTTTGCAAGAGACTCCATCCAGGTTGTGCTTGGGAACTGTGAGCATGTCACGATGAGCAAATCCACCATTCACCCAAGGGTGTTTTCCTTGTGGTTTCTTTAGCAACATGCATGCCTGCCTTCACTGTTTACTGTCAGCAATTTTCAACGTGCTGACAGAGCTAAAAGTGACCACAAAGCCAATGCAAGGAGGCAAGACAGAGAAACAGAAGCAGAAATACAAGGATGTGCAGATTCAAACTTTGCACTGCTGCAGTGATAAGTAACAACAGATCCACAGGAAAGGATTTGATGAGCGCAACTTGCAAAAGCCTCACCTTTCTCCTTCTTTGTCATTAGCCAATAGAGCCCTGTTCCTGATGTTGCTATTTTTGTGGCTGACGCATGCAAAGCAGTGGAGGAGGGAGCCATTCCCACTGTAAATGTTTTATTTCTCTCCCTGCTGTTGGCTCATACAGGGGGCTGTGCTGCTTTTTCCAGTAGCTTCATGAACTCCTCCTCCCAAGTTTAGCTCCGGGAGTTTGGGGTGGGGGGAGGTTGCATTTATTTTACAGCAGCTGAAAGCTACATACACAAAAACAGAGCCTGAAAATAGCTTGGGAGCAATCAGTAGAGACCTACAGAAACAAAAGTAAAAGGATATCATCATCAAAAAGAAGATTAAGCCCCAAATTTGATCTACCTTCAAGTCACTATAATCTGAAAACTGACCTCCAGATTCTAAACATCCTTTCTTGGACTGAACAAATCAAAATGAACATGCATTCTCTTCATGTAAGACTTGGAATGATTGCTTCCTGGCTTCCCAAGGAAGCAAAGTGTATCATGCCTTCTTCCCATAGGTTTGCTGGGGTTACTGAGTTAAACCTTTTCACACAAATTATGGGTTATAATAACTTTTAACACTACCTCCAGAGAGCTGTCCATGGATAGGAGTTTCTGCTTCTCCAAATACTTACTTTTGTCATTTTTTTTATTTGTATTTTCATGATGATTACAATTATGAATGCTAAGTAACATTATTGTTACTCCCTGAGCCAACCAGCACCCAAGAAACATGTTCTGGGATATTAATTTTCACAACCTATATCATTATTGGAAGATCAACTGTATGTACCGAATTTCTCTCTGTGCTTGTAATATTGTCGCTGGCTATGGATAGAAACATACAAAGAACAAGTGACCCCTCCTTGCCCTTTTCAAAACTCTGCACATATTATAAATGTACATATCACATGGCATTCAGCTAAGTGACAATCCCTGACACCTGGCTATAGATCCATGGAGTCTCAGCCAATTATAGATTTAATGCATAAAAAGGCCAATGCATACTTAAGTGTCAGCAATTTCACAAAAGAGATCCAGCATTTTGCAGAGGGAAAGGGAATAATGGAGAATGAGAGTGAAATTTGTTTGGGGTATTGTTGTAAAAATTGTTTTGTTGTTTTAAAAATGACTCAAGAATGACTCAAGAATTTGTTCGGAGTATTGTTTTAAAAATGACTCAAGAGTTTATGGACTGGATTCGGCTCTTACCAAATTCCTTACTATGATGAAGCATTTGATGTCATGGAGCTGTTGGGCACTGATGTTGTGATGGTCATAAAAATAGCTAAGCAATATAGATCAGACTGACTCACTGCTCTGAAGGTTGTTTGTCTGGAATCAATACCATCACTGCTCGGGTTCTGACATCACAGCACACAGGATCAATTCTGAGGCAGGATTTGATAGTCACGGTTCTGTGAACTCCTTACAAATCCTGACTGAGACCTCAGCTTGTTGTTCTGCAGAATGCCGATGTTGCTTGTGCCCTGCTGTGTGAAAGACTTAAGGCCAAGAGTCTTTTTAGGAAACTGGAATCTTGCCTCCAGCCAACGGAGTTTGCAGGTCCCCTAGCAGAGCTCAGAGTCTCTTCGATGAAACAAAGAAGAAAAATCCTGGTCCAAAATGACATGTTGGAAAGAGTCCTGCATGTTGTGCATCCAGAACTCCTTAAAATAGCCACGGAGGAAAGATCTGGGGTGAAGAGGGAAAGCCTCCATTGTGTCAATTTCCCTTCTTTCCATTGTATCTTTCTACACACTGATGTTACAGCACCCTGTTACCATGAATGTGCTGTTTCTTAATACCCCCAACACCCCAAAAGGAAAAAACCAACAGGAAGAGTCTTTTTTTGGGAGGATAATGAATACGGATGCCTGTATAATTTTGGTAAGTGAGAAAGCTACCTCAATTAGGTACATTCATGAACTATTTATTCATTGTCGGTAATTACACAAAATCTGCTGTTTTTAGAGTGTTGAGTACTCACACAACTTTCTTCAAGATACCAGCAACTCAGCCACTGAAGCAGCTTACCTCTTCCAATTTACTGTGCTGAAATCATATGCCTCAAGAGTCGAAAGTCTGATTCTCTCAATATAAGTGCTGCTAACAGTCACAAATCAACATTGACAAACAATTGCTCTCCATAGGTATGGCGGCATGCATATTTATGGAGCAATACCTACCTACAAAACACAATAAAAACTAGGAGCATTTTAGACCACCACAGAATTGTTACATTTTGTAGCAAGAAAAGTGATAAGAAATTATGGTTCTTTACTTGCTCTGAAATTCACTTCTATGTAACACGAAGAGACTAAGGTCGGGGAGAGGCCATAAAGCTTTTGGTTAGACTTCTGTACAGGAATGAAATCCACCCACCATGAAGATAATGAGCTTGAAGTGCTCTAGCATGGAAACAAGGATAAAGTGACATTTGGCTGACAGTGCTCCTAGGTCCTGTCAATTCAGACCAATCTAGCACATGTGAACACGCCAGGAAATGTACAACCAGGCAGCCCATGGAAGCTACTCATCACTCCACCCCGAAGTCCTTTTCTTGCTTACGGTGGAGGTCTAGTGGAATGAGGGTATTTTGTTTTGTATCATGCTGTGTTTTGCCCAAAAAAACCCATATAAACAAACTGAACATACTTATCCGTACAACTGGCAAAGCTAAAATACAGTAGGCTCTTTCTTCTGTTGCCTCTCCAGTTCTGACTTCTAAAACTACCATTATGATCGCAGCTCCACATATTTTGAATTTCTGAATGAAGGAATTTTTGTTGGTTATTTTGCTGCTTATTCTCTTTTACATCTTTTTCTAAGCCATATTAAAGACGTTCCCCCAAACTTAAGGCAGACGGGGGCAATGCAATTATGATGGAGTTGCAAAAGATAATCATTTGCATATCCGTGACTGACACAGAATATCATTAATTAGGCATTCTGAGTATAAGTATATATGTATAAATTAGCATCTATTCATCATTTAAACTGTAATAGATTTTTCATATCTGAATATTAACTACGTAGGAAAATTACTAAGTTTTCTAGGTGAGGGCATCAAACAAGAATTATAGCAGCAAAAGTAAAATTAAAACAAAAAAAAATCAAAATATTAGAGTGACTATGGAGGAATTTGACATCAATAGCTGCCATCACAGCACAGTTTAATATCACTTGTTGCAAGCTTTTTGGTAAAGATAATTCCTTCTCTCTCATTCCTCTAAACACACAAACATGTAGATTTAAGCCAGTAGTGTTTTGGAATTACTATCTTAAATGGCATAAAAAGAAACATAAATACAATCCAGAATTCCACATAATTACTATTCAGACTATTTCTGGGGTTACAAAACAAGGGAAAACACAAGTCAAAAGCACTGCAGATCCATTTTTCCCTATGCAAGGTGCCAGGGACACACTTCTGAGTCGTATTCCTGAGGACAAAGAACATTTACTATCATTCCTAAACTCCAAGTCACATCAGGCTTCCCAAGATAATCCATCCCTTACACAAGCTCAAGCAAACCAGACCACATTTGATCCGAACTGATTCTTGCTGAGGGAAACAATTAGAAGGAAATTAGTGTTTTAAATGTAAAATCAACCCAAGGCAATCTCTTTCACAGCAAATACACGACATTGTACAGACCGCCACATTTCTACAGGTTAGAGCAGGGCTGCAAAGCAGCCAGGGGCTGCATGCTCTGTGGGTCCCGTGTCACGCTGCCAGGAACCCCCTCTCCCCCGACAACACACACTGTACCATGCCATGCAGATGGCCCCCCACTGCATGGGCTCCTTGGACCCTGCTGGCTGTGCCACCTAGCTCTGAGGGGCAAGGGTAGGAAGCAAAAGCCAGAGGAGGGAATGGGAGCCATGATACCCTGCCAGAAACAGCAGCCAAGCAGTGGTAGACAGGTGCACAGGCAGAAGTCTGCAGTTTGCACAGTGACCCCTTAAAGGCCACAAGTTAGACTGCCCTGGTTTGGAGGAATCCTGAGATTGCTAGAGGTGTACTGACCTACCAAGGTTTGCACTTTCTGAATATAAGCAGAGACATGAATTTTGGGTTAGGGGAGGTCTATTAGGCAAGACAGAATCAGTAATGCAGGTGAAATAACAGTAACTGTATTAGCATCCTTACTCAGAGCCAGAGAGGCAGTGCAGCATTCTCCTTTAGCTGTGCTGCACATAAGCTCTCGGTGCCAGGCCTGGCTTTTGCAGGACTCGGAAGCTCAGGGGATGAGCACTGCCACCATTGCTCATCCCCTCCTTTCCTTTCTGCTGAATTCAGCAGGAAGAGGGTGGGAGGGAACAGGTGAACAGCATCAGTGTTCACCCCCTGAGCTCCTGAGCCTCAAGAAAGCACGGGCTCTGGCTAGACCCCAGCCCGATCAGCTGGTGAATGCAGAGCTCCCTGCTCACACGGAGGTCTGGCAAGAGTCTCTCAGAGCTCACTGCGCATGCACAGCACAGCCCAAGTAGGGCCACACCATACTTGCCCCGTTCCTGAAATGTCTACAGCTTGGAGCTATAGCAGACTTGAAGGGACTAAACACACAGCCAAAAATAAAAGCCAAGTCCTTAGCTGATGTAAATTGGTGCAATTGCCCTGATCTCAGCAGACCTAAACTGTTTTACAACCTCCAAGCATCTGGCCCATACTTCTCAGGAACCACAATAGTTAGGATCCAGAAATGATGTGCAACCATAAAAACAGCTTCCTCCGAAGGGCTATTTAGTTTGCAGGATAATACTGACAGATCTCATGACACAGAGAAACATTATAGGACTATATAAATCTAAGACAATTAACAGATTAGACAGAGAAAAAGTTAAGCACACTAGTAAAATAAACTGCGTGTAAAAAGCCTCCAACTTTGCCTTCACTGCCTGCTTTTATTTTCCTCCTGTGTTCTCCTCAGGAAGGGGTAATGTTGACTGTCTGCAGCTATCAAAATGGCAGCTTTCACAAGCAATGACTTGGCAGCTGCTCTCCCAGCATCTTCTGGGTTGGTCGAGATGGAAAAATCTGTAACCAAAGCATGTAATATAGCTCTGTGTGATATAATTGTAATACAATTGTGTGATTGGGGTAAAGGTCATTTCAGTTGAACAACAGCATGGTGTAGTTGGGAAAGAAAATAAAAAAGTGGCATATTTTTCCCAACTGAAAAAAAATACAGCCCTTCAATAGTGGATTTAAGTTTCTAGAAGTTTGTCAATTTAGATTAAAAAATAAAGAACATCCACAGCACACTGTGACAAACTGCCATTTTTCCCAATCCTTTGCACTGACGTGAATCCCATCACCTTGTTTGGCCTCTCTGATCTAAACTACATTACAAGATCAGTTTACCAGTTTCTCCAGAATACACCATACCAGTAACACTAACAGACTAAGTTTTATTGAGAGAGGTGGGGTGAGGGAAGGGAGGAAGGGATGGATAGGATGAAGCTTTGCTTTTCTGTACAAAAAGACTTCAAGCAGAAAAATCCCTAGTTTAACTATCTGCATGCCTGTAGGTCACCTATCATCTCTGCATTTGGGGGCTACTTAAGCTTTGAGCTCAGACAATCTTGAATGTTGCTGAGAGATCTCACTGAAGGAAATGCAAGAGTGAAGCGGACTTTGCCAAAACTAAGCAGGAGGCTGGTACAGTCATTGGAAACCCTTTAGAGTGAACTGAAAGGGCTTGGATTTTTCTGCATTCAAACTTGCTGGAGTTTTGTCACTTGGAGCCCACAGACTGCACTCCTGAAAGTTTGGTTTTAATTCCCTGGGTTCAGAGCGAAGCTGGGCAATACAGACATCCTGATTGTGGCAAAAAGAGATCTTATTTCTGGAAGGCAAGTAGGGTGCAAGTAAAAAAGAACTTTGGCCTGATGGATGACCATATGTAGATAAAGGTAGGTCACAATGAGTCTTATCTCTGACATTCAAATCTAGAAATATAGCCACTAAAGCTGCCACCGTGCTACTCATTTTTTTTGCCACTCAAATGTTCTCTCTATTGGAGAAGCATTTATGACAGCAAAGGCGCTTCTGTGTGTACAAAGACATGCATTTATCCATAGTGCACAGCTCTGTGAAATCCCTCGGCACCAAGGGCAGGGCTACAGATGTAAGGAAGAAAAGAGATCCTGGCTGGAGGGCAGAAAAATTCAAGTTTTCCCGTTGGCTGTTTCAGGAAGAGCTTCGTATTGAATTGCACTAATGTCTAGTCAAGTCTTAAACATTAACATTAAGACCATTCTGTGCTTTCTGTCAAACTGATGTGATATAAAGGGTATTAAACTGACCAATGAGCCATCCTGACATTTTGACCTTTGGAGGGAGAGCAATACTGTGCTTTCTCTCTTTGGTTTAAACCTTGGAGGGACCACGTGGTATCCTCAGCTCCAACAAGAATTTGTAAAAAGTGAAACAGGGAGCCCTGAAACATGAAGGAAAGAGGGTAGGGTAGGAGAGGGGAGAGTCTCCAGAATATGTAATGTTTGACGAACTCAATCTAAAGGTAAGGCAAAAATTCCTGTTGCCAAGAGTACACATTCACCTATCCAGACTGACTTGTAGGATGCAATGGGTAGTAGAGATTATAGGGACGGAAGAAAGAATAACAGAGAGAGATTAAATGAAAACTGATAAACCTAGCAGGAACAGCCTTGTACAGAGTTCAGAAAGGGTGGCCTTTTTAATGATGATTAAATAAAAGTCAGACAGGGAGGATGGTCTGCTGGATCCAGTAACCAAAAGAAGCACCAAAGAAAGCTGTTACATCTTCCTTGTAGTGGTTAGTGAAAGAGCGAAGGGAGGTCCAGGTCACAGCCTTGCAGATTTCATTGCAAGAACCTGCTCCTCTGTGCTTATGAAGCTACTAATGATCTGGTTGAATGGGCATGAATCCCTGAAAGAAATTTCTTCAAAGGTGGAATATCATTCTTTTATTAGGGCTTTGATTATAAAAGTTTAAGAGATATTCTGCTCTGAAAGTTGGTGTAAGAGAGCATCGTTTGGCACTCCCACCCAAAATCCTCTCTCTTGGTTCTGGAAAGTGGATGGTTTCTTGAAAAAGGGTGTCCTGAAGGAAGGGTGTGGGGCACAAGAACAAGGGAGGTACCTCTTCACTGACACTGAAGGGGAGATTGCCTTTGGTGTAAAATCCAGAGATGTACTCAAACTGTGACTTATCAGAGTAAATTACCTAAGGCAGAGCTCCATTCTGCCACAGCAAAGCTGTTTCTGATACCTGAACTAGCATGGGTATCTACCTTGCACTTCTGTGTGCAGTCCAGATATACCCTTAGTCCAGGATAAACTGAAGGAAGGTTAGAAAGCTCATAGTACATACACCCAGCTGGTGGAAACCAATTTTAATTTAACAAAGCAAAAGAAAGCCTTCCTCAAGGTTTTGATGCAGGGGGAAGAGAGATTTCTTAAAATGTGAAAAATCAGCTTACAATTATGTTGCTAGTCCCTAACAATGGGTGCTGGCATTGTTTCCCCCCTGAGCCTCAAAAAACTGGCTTGTCAGAACTGTTTCAGCTCCAGCTCCAGCAAACCTAGTTACACAACTTGATCTTAATTGAAATATTTGGTGCCTGCTGATATGTTCAAACAAATTCACCAGATCTTGATTATGCACTGGCAATTAAAGCCATTAAGTCAGTAGACAGACAGCAGGTTATTTCATTGCTATTTGACAAAGCCAGCCGTCTTTCTTTCCCTCTTCTATGTGACAGCACTGTAATTAGCAGTAATCAAATACTATTTGTGCTAGGTGTGGGGAGTTTGCTTCCTCAGCCAGAAAGGTATCTCTGCCAGTTGCAGATCATGGAAATGTACCTCTGGTCAAAAGAGACAAGAGATACAAAGAAGGGAGATAAACAGTGAAATTCTAGGAAAAGAAGGGCTTCTTGCTTTTTGCAGCTTCAGCAGTTTATGTTTGAGAGCAAGATTCCAAATTGAGAACAGGCTTAATTTCTGGAAGTTATAATTTTTAAAAATAATTAAGTTAACTTACAAAAGGCTGATCAAGTAATATTGCGAAATATAATAATAATCATAATTATACTTAGCATGTATACATTCTGTGCTTGAGAAATGCATGTAACATCCATTAGCATTAATGGGAGTTCTGCTCATGCATCAAGCAAAAACTAGAGCCTAATAGTGCATTACATCTTCAAAGTGCTGTACAAACATTTAACTAATTAATCCTCAGAACCCCACTGTGTGGTAGGTAAGTGATATATGAAATATATATCTGGGCAAGCCCAACAGTAAGCCAGCACTACTCTGTGCCCTTCAGAAGAGACCAGATATTTATCATGTTTCCACTGCTACCAAATTCAGCTGTATTTTTATAAGCATGAGAAAGGGAAACAGTGAGCCACATTCACTGAGGCTGACACAGAAAGCAGTAAATTACAGCCCCTCCTCCTTAGCCAGTTTCACCCCTTGTGTTCCACACACAAAGAGGGCAGATGGTACCTCTGCTGCCTGCCCTCCCTTGGGGTTCGTATTAGGAGAGAGAGCTCAAATCCA
>NW_005842717.1:664818-668769 GCF_000455745.1 Alligator sinensis
GGGGATGAGCTGATTCAGAGCTTCCCTCTACATGCCCCTTTGCAGTCAGTACCACCCCCATTTTGGTCTCAACCGGCACCTTCTGCTGCTGCACAGGAAATACCCCTCATGGCAGCAGAACTGCCACCTCATCAAGTCAACACCAGCAAACCTTAGGAAGATGAATTTAACCCAGGATTGAAGTACCATGAATATGGCATTTGAGCTGTTCAAACAGTTTCATTACATGGTAACTTTAGATGACTTCTGGAGCTCTTAACCACTGGACTTGTTACATGTTAACACCTTTTAAGTGGCTTAAAGCAGGGTTTCTCAACCTGTGGGACTCTAGGTCCTCTAGGTAGGACTCGGGTCATGGTGGCGAAACTTCCAGTTTTACTTTTGTGGACTTTGATTGGCCACTGGGGGACCCCCTCCTGCCTCAACTGGCCTCTGGTGGATCTCCCCCCTCCCGCTTATCGACCGGTAGGACCAGGATTTTTTGACCTTACATAGGTGGGATATAAGGTGCAAAAGGTTAAGAACCACTGGCTTAAAACATGTTATTCATTTTTAACATTACGCCACTCCACGTTAGGATTATCTCTAATCTGCCTAATTTTGCTCCTGTTCCATTAACTCGTGGCCACTCTCCACAGCTTTTCTGCTCAAGTTGAAGTCCTCCAGCATCTCAAGAGGCAGTGGGACCTCCTGAGTCAGGGAGAATGGGGATGCATGAGCATAGTGGGGCCAGACACAGTGCCTCACCCCTCTGGGCACATCTGCCGAAGTGAGCACCGCAGCCCTGGAGTGCCTGGCACTGTGGTGCCTCCTGCCAGGAGCAAAGCAAGCCCATCTGAGCAGGGGGCACCACCTCCTTGCCACCACTGGGACCGGCTTTCCCCAACCTGGACCTGTTTGCTGTGCTCCCACTGGGAGAAGAGGCAGTCCCAGCAGCAGCAGAGAGCTGGTGCTCCCCACCCCGTCTGCTCTGACTCACTCAGTTTGCTCCTGCTGGCAGAAGAGCCAGTTGGTGAGGTGGTGGGAAAGCAGTGCCCCCCACTCAGACTGGCTCACTCTGCTCCCAGCAGGAGCAGAGCCAAGAGCAGAGCTGATCAGTGCAGCAGTGGGAGGCACTGTGGCTCCCAGGCACTCTGGGACCACAGCACTTGCTCTGCCCAGTAAAAGCAGTGAGGCTGTCCTTCCCCTAGTCCTGCCCTACTCACCAAGGCTCTAGTAGCAAGTCAGAGATGTGCAAGCGAGGAGCAGTAAGAGCAGGTTTTCTGCCTTCATGTGTGGCTGCTCTACTAAGCAGAACAGTGGTACAGAAAGACACTTTGAGTTTGAGTACAGAAAGACACTTGCAACCTGAACGTCGCTTTTGCCACAGAACACATGCAGGAATTCTCATTGATTAGCTTCATAAACATCAAACTGTTTTAATACTAGACAGGGACGTCCAAGGAATCATAAGTCTTGTACTGTTGATTCAGTGAGTAAACTAGTCTGTTTTAAAAGAACATATAACCACAGAATGTAGAGATTCAGCTGAGGACTAAGTATGTCTTGGAAAAGAGGCTGAAATGCTAAATATGAAGGATAAAAGCAGAATTCAAGACTGGGGTCTTAAGGAAAATATTAAAATGAACAGGTTTTCCTTTTCATTATGCTTTTCAAAATCTATATGCAACAATATACACTACAGAACAATTCTGTGAAATAGGTAGGTACTATGGAAAAAGAAGGCAGAGATATTAAGTGGCTTTCTCATAATCATCATAGAGAAGCAGTGTCAGAACCAAGTTCAGACCAGAGGTTGCTAACTTTCAGAGCTGTTCTCTTATCACAATTACCTCTGAAAGGGGCCCCCACTTAGCCTCTATTTGAGAATCTGCAGTTTAGCTCCCATCCCCACCCATGAGCATTTTTCAAACATGTACACCTACATCTGCAGATGACCACAAGACAATTTAGAAGCAGGAAACCATATCTGGATACACAGCTTTTCAAATCTAACATCTGCCTATGCTTGAAAAGTGAGAGAGGACAAGTGTGCACAAACAAAACTTTGCTTGTACAACTAGTGGCTAACTTCTGAAATGTTTTTTTGTTACCTTCTGTTGTCATAACAAACAGAATACAGGTTTCCTTCGCTTTATGCGGGTTCTGTATGCGTGAATTCGTTCTTATGCGACAACCCTTTTTATACCAACAATTTGTTATATGCAAGGTAAGTTCACTTTCGTGAGATCGGTGTGGTGGAAACCCGCAGTCAGCTGCTTTGTGCAGTGCATCGTGGGAGTGATGCGCACCAAAATATAGTCTCCCGTGTGCATCTGTGCTCCTTGCTCATCTGCGACACATGTTTCTGTAGTTGTCATCTCCATTATGATAGTGCCCTGTGCTTGTGTGGACTGCCTGCTGTTGGTGAGTACCAAAATTGTCTTGTAAAGGTGGTAGAAATGGGTCTGGGGGTCAGTACAGTCGAGGTCTTCGAACGTATCCCTATTTGTTACATTGTAAACTGGGTTCCCCTTATGCGAATTCGAGTTGTGTGCTGTTTTCCAGGAACGCATGTGTGCGGGCCGGGAGCGGTCCGAGGCCCTCGGGGGCGTGCGGCGGGCTGTGGCCAGCAGCCCTGGCATGCGGGTCGGGGAATGCAGGCCGGCGGACTAGAATTAGGCACAAACACGTAGTGGTTGATTAAAGATTATTTTACTTACACCGTAGATGGTCGCGGTGCAGGCAGGAAAACTTGCTTGCGTTGCAGTTACGGACAGGAAAGAATAAAAGCGGACAAGGGTTCTAAACTCGCGAACTCTAGCCCAATCCGGCTGAAGGCTCTAAAAACGCGAGCCCGTCGTGTCAACCGAAGAAAACAACTCGGAGAAGAGCTCTGGATACACTCACACGAAGTTGCTAGGCTCCGTGGAACTTGTGCGCAGGGAAGGGGTTCGTCGAGGGATCGCTCGGCAACGGGGAAAGGCCAGAGGTTGATCAGACCCCTATAGCCTTCTTAAGGTACACACGGGGTCCGTTAGGCTCCGCAGCGCTTAGAGTTCTTCACGAGACATGAAGTCCTCCTCCTCCACTAGATGGTTACGGAGTCCTCCAACTTGGGCGGAAACCGCTCAAGCCTCTTATACGGCTAGCAAGACAATCACTAGGCGCCACAAGAAAGCTCCTCGTGACGGGAAATAATTTAGCAATGCCAGAGCGCACACACACAAAATTACACCCTTGGGTTGTGACATCCCCCCTTGCTGAAGGCACAGCTGAATTATACCACACGCTCGTCACTCGGGTTATCGAGAGCTCTTACCACGGGTCGTTGAACTAAACGGGTAAACACAAAATTCGCTAACATAAGAAGTTCGTCCTCTAGGGATCGAATCAAATAATAACCAGCACAAACACATATACACATAATCAGATTCATAACAAAGAACTGCACGATCAGGGCTTCAGTGGGCGTCATGGCGAAGTCGCGCGTCAGGCCCTAACTTCTTTCAATTATGTTATCCTTCTTGGGGCTTTTCTTTACCACGCACTCTGAATTCCGGATCTGTAGACAAAACTCTTAGAAAATAAGTTAACGTATAACAAAATATTTACAAAATTTCCATGGAACTACATTATCATTTCTAAAACATATAATACAGGTGTTTGCTACTTCGAACTACCCTCTCTTGCACACTCAATTAGATGAAATCGTTGAGGAGCCGTCGTCTAGTTCTTCTAGATAATGGAAACCTAACCCATAGGCCAGGTGACATTGGCCTGCGTCCCCTAAAATCCGAAGTTGCCGCTTATTGAGTCCAGAACACTGTAGGAGAAATCCAAACATATATCGCTCCTCTGGTGTTCTCTGTGGCAATGATGGAAGGTCGGATTCGCGGTGTCTTGCGCCTTGAACCTCGGTCGGTTGTCGACGTTCCCGATCACTAGATAATCTTGGCTCCATCAGGATAC
>NW_005842717.1:669382-680799 GCF_000455745.1 Alligator sinensis
ACCTCAAATGGCACACCCATTCGTAATGGTTCTTATGTAGCCACCTTATTAGACGCCCTTCTATTACCTGTTGCTGTTGCTATTATTAAATGTGTTGCTCATCAATCTTCCCAGGATGAAGTTACGCGTGGAAATACTCTGGCTGACTCTGCAGCCAGAGCTGCGGCCCTTTCACTCCCTCAGGCTGATCAATTGTTCTTTTCCCATACCTATGAGCAGTCTCTTATTGCAATTCTTCATGATGTTGCACTTCTTCCAGATCAGGTCGCAGATCCTGAAAAAGACACCTGGAGACTGCATGGGTGCCTATTACATCCTGATCACCTTTGGTGCTCCCCGGACGGCCACCTGGTTGCGCCCAAGGTCTTACTTCCCTACCTTGCTTGCATGTACCATGGAGTGGCCCACGTGAGCAAAGGGGGGATGATCGCAGCTATTCAACCTGATTGGTATGCTCCAAATTTTCCATCCATAGCTCAGCACTACTGCCAGGCTTGATCTGTGTGTCAAGCCCATAATGTAGGCAAACCTGTTAAAACTAAGAAAGCAGCACATCCCCCACCTTGGGGACCATTTGTAAATATTCAGATTGACTTTATACAAATGCTGAAATGTTGTAAATATCAATATGTACTTGTTATAGTTGGTATGTTTTCAAGTTGGATTGAAGCCTATCCTGTGACAAGAGCCGATACTAAAGCTGTCACTAAAATCCTTTTAAAGGACCTTATCCCGCGATTTGGAATCCCACTTACCATCAGTAGTGACAGGGGATCTCACTTTACTGGGAAAATTATACAAGAAATATGTAAAGCCCTGCAGCTTCGACAGAACTTTCATTGCCCTTGTGCGGGACGGGAGCGGTCCGAGGTTCTCAGGGGCGCGCGGCGGGCTGTGGCCAGCAGCCCTGGCACGCGGGTCTGGGAATGCAGGCCGGCGGGCTAGAATTATCTGTCTGTTGAGTGAACTTGCTCTAGGTGACAGGTCCCTTCCTACTAAGTTCTAAGTTACATTGCTCCAATATTTGCCTTGTTTTTCCTGTGGTAAAACACCATAAATAGACTTTCTTGCTGTGATCTATGTGCAGTGTGTTGCCTCCCTGCATGGCCCAGGTGGTGTGCAAGTGGCTACTGCAGACTCCTTGGGTCTGTAACAGTCTTAGGCTGGAGGCAGTAGGGTTGGAGGAAATGCCTCACACTGCTGCTGTCTCTTTAAGTCTCTTTAAGTCTTGTATTACTTTTCCTGGCTCCCTCCTAAGTCTGTGGCAGGGAGCCAGAAACCCACAAGGAGCCGGAAACTCACAGCGATCCATCTTAAAACATACTGAGCAGAGGAGAGGGGGGCCAACGCTGCCCAGAGACCAAGGCCAGAGGCCGGGCTGTGTTCTCAGAGGCGATGGATGTGCTGGGGGCCATGTGGGGGCTTCTGCTCCTGTTGCTCTCAGTTTCCTTCCTGGCTTTCAGCTTTTACTGCTGCTACCTGAAATTCATCCACATGAACTATGATCACATCCCAGGACCCCCAAGAGAGAGGTAAGGAGGGAGCCAGCTTCCCCAGGACCCCTGCACAGATGGGGCTGCTGGAGGTCTGGTGTTTTTGTTTCAAGAACCTGAATAGGGGCTTAGCTGTGTGTCAGTCTTGGTGTCTGTCCCCTGGGGCTGGTCAGAGTTGTACACTAGGGCTGTGCAAAGCTTCAGTCTGATTTGATTCGGCAGAGATTCGACCCAATTCAATGGCCGAATCTCCAAATCCAAATCGAATCAGAGGACCCTTTAATCTCTCCAAATTGAATTGGAACCCTCCGAATCAATTCAGAAAGATTCAGTGATTCGGCCATAGACACAGCTTTAAATGTTTTTTCTACATACCTCGAGGTGCCAGGCGGTTCGCGAATGCTGCGATGCTGGGGCGGATGAAGCGTCCCACAGGAGCACAGGGGGATCCCCAACGTGCTCGGCAGCAGACCCAGAAGCGGACCAGAAGCACTTCCAGTCCACTTCCAGGTCTACTGAGGAGCGTGCAGGGGGGCCCTCCCGTGGACTGGAAGTACTTCCAGGTCTGCCGGGGAGCGCACAGGGTGCCTGGGTGCCCCCCACAGACCCAGGAGGCACCAGTCACTGAGCTGAGGGGGGGAGGGGGGGCACTTCCGGGTTCACCGCCAAGCCCGCGGGGGCCCCCCTGACCTCCTGTGGGATGCTCCATCCACCCCAGCATCACAGCGTTCACGAGCCGTGCCTGGTACCTCAAGGTATGTAGAAAAAATATTTAAAGCTGTGTCTATGGCTGAATCGCTGATTCTCTGCATCAGGATCCAAACTTCAGATTCGGATTCAGCCAAATCGAATCAGGGACAGTGATCCAAATCAATAAATCAAACCACTGCCCCTGATTCGAGCCAAATCCATATCGAATAGGGCCCGTGTTGCACACCCCTATTGTACATTGTGCCCCAGGGTGGCTGTCAGGCCTTACTAGCTGGCTTCTGAATATCACAATACCTTCATATAAAAGGTTATGCCAGTTCTGAGCAGAGAGACAACTCACTTCCCAGGGTCAAGTGTGATAACGTGAGAACCTATGGAAGTGATACTCATGGTCCAGATAAAATCCTGGCTCTGCTGAAGTCATTAGGAGATTCACCCTTGGCTTCTATGGAGCCAGAATTTGTTCTTTCATATAGGGGAAAACCCGGTGTAAAGGTACTTCATGTCTGCCATTGCCACAATTTGGATTGTGCTAAATGTAGGATTTGAGATATATGAAGCAGGGTGAATTAGGAGCTTCCAAAGGGCAAACAGTTTAATGAAACCAGTAATTTTTGAGTCATGTGATTTTATCACTGTTTTGTAGGCAGGGAAACTGTGACACAGAGATGAAGGCAAGGACTTGCCCCAGGTCAGAGCCCATCTTAGGACTGGCACTGAACTGCTGGGCTCTTGACTCCTACACTTGTGCTTCTACCAGCAGATCATATATTTTCCTCTTCATGCAGAATGTGTTGATATAATGCAGGCTCATGTGAGAAGCAGGGTTTATTTACTAACATCTCTTACTCGACTAATTACATAATTGGGAAAGATATTAGACAAGTTGAAGGCCATTCTGTATACATCTACACGTGCGCTTTACTGCAGTTGACTTAATTAGCTGCATAATAAAGTGTCACTGTCTACACTTGTGCCAATATTAGAGCTTAATACATTATTTAATTAATTTCTGCCAGGGACAGTGCTATCTTACAGCAGAGTAAATAAGTGTGTGTCAGGGCTGCCTGCTGCATGGCTCTGGACTTTAGCAGTCTCGTGTCCCAGCTAATCCCTCTATTGCCCAACACTGGCACCCAGAGGCCGGGGCTCGCCCCCTGAGCCTGTTGCCAGCCCAGGACTGCTCTGCTCCAGCTCAACCTGCTGCTGTCCTAGGCTTATGTGCAGACACTGCACCCAGGAGCAGTTGGCACCAGCGCAAACAGTTCCAGAGTTTATTGTGTCATGTTAATTGAACATATAGATGCACCCTTTGGGTGCGTCCAGATGAGCGCAGACATTTGTTTCTCCAGGCATACCTTGTGCCACTGCTACTTGTCCCTGGGAAAACACTGGGGACAAGACAGTTATTACATAACACAGACAGTTATTTCACATCAAGGGCTGCGTGGTAAGTCCCTGGCTTCTTTTAAAGTACTGTAATTAGTTCATTTGTCCATAATGTTACAGAGTTACCATATACTACCTTACTAAAAAATCTGGTATAAATGATTTTCCTGATATTTATGGTATGGTTCAGACAGCCTCTGTCACTGACATATTTGAGCACCTCATAATTATTAATGTGTTCATCCTCACAGCATCCATGGAAAGAAAGTAAGTGTACTGTCCCCATTTTACAGATGGAGGAATAAGGCCTGGAGAAAGTATAAGTGACTATCCCAGGGTCACGCAGGAAATTCTGCACAAATGTGCCTTTTACTCCTCCTACCACCAGTGGGTCTAGCAGTACTGAGAAATTTTGAAGAAAAATACTTGCGTTGAAGACAAGAGACATTGAAGCAGTCATATGCAAAGGGAACTAAGGATTGAACCTTGCTACTTATACTAACATGTTTTTAGTGGTTTAGCTAGAGGAGGACTGGTTTGCTAATAGTTGATAACATGTCTCATATCCTCTTTGGTCCAGTTATGAGAAGGGAGCTTCATTCAAACACACAAAAGAATTAAGAAAACTTGTATTATAGATGGTTAGGTGATATTGTTGAGTACTTGATATTTTTAAGTACCTAAAAGAATTTCAGATAAAGAAAGGAATTTAAGCATTACTTGTTCATTCAGAAGAGAACAGCAGCAAGGTTATCTGTCTTTGGTGGAAAACGGATCTCCTTAAGCACAGCTGGTTTTAGAAAAATTGCAACAGGAAACTTTCAGATATGTGCGAAGGTGGTGGGAATACCCAGCTTGTCTCTGAAGGAAAGAAAGTGACCCATGTCTTTTAAACAAAGACGATGCATTTATTCCTTTCTGTAATCTCCATGTTAGCTACTACCTTCCCTTATAGGATTTCTTCCTTATTTCACCATTTGGGTGACTATAAATATGTAGATTTCACTGGAAAGGGACTGATTATGGTCACCCCTACCCCAGCTTAATGCCAGTGTCCTACTGTCATTACTAATTTACCACCATGTACAAAATCTTTCTCTCATATAGTTACAGCATAGATTCAAGGACTGAAAGGCACAGAATCCTTGTAAGTTAATGGCTGTTCATTGGACACTAGGGCAGCTACTGTCCACAAACCCAAATGTCTCAAATTCTTACACAGACAAAAGGCTCTCTCAACTCACTGGCCAGCAAAGGCTGTGTTTTAAATCTGTATACATTGACCTTCACAAATGCACAGAGCTCCGTGGAATGATTGACGGAGTCCTGCCTTGTAAAGGGTGTGGAGGATGGGGGCAGGGCTTTTGGGCAGGGCTATGGGTTGTTCGAAGGAGAATACAAATGATGCATGTAGCCCATCAACAGAAACCAGAACAATGAAGCTAAGTAAATTCAGCCACAGTATACAAGCGTTATGGACTATCCACTCAGAAACATACATGGTATGAATACCATCTCACTGGTTTCATTATCCTTTGTCAAACATTTCAAAGCTCATTTCAAAGGCAAATAAACATCTGCATTGTTACAAAAATGAGAGCAATGTATATGGTACATGATATAGATAGATAGATAGATAGATCGATCACAGGGAAACAGGTGCACCAGAAGTCTCAGTGGTGCATGTGTCAGCTAATGCAGCAGGGAATGCCAGATCCCCTGAGGCTATGGGAGCTGAACCTGCACATTCTTGTAGGTATTTCTGACCTTAAAATTCACTGTTTTATTCCGTCTGCTGTATTTCCTCCCAAGCCATAATGCTGCATCCTTACGACTTGACTAAGATCTAGCTTTGTTCTCTTTAGCTTTGTACTTGGACACCTGCCAATTTTCTGGAAAATGCGGAGGAAAAATGAGCTGTTGCATCAACTCTTCATGCAATGGTGAGTTGTAACACATCAGGATTGAACGAGGCTCTCAGACTAGAGAAACTGGATCTATTCAGCCTCCGCAAGAGAAGGTTGAGAGGCGACCTTGTGGCTGCCTATAAGTTCATCACGGGGGCACAGAAGGGAATTGGTGAGTATTTATTCACCAAGGCGCCCCCGGGGGTTACAAGAAATAATGGCCACAAGCTAGCAGAGAGCAGATTTAGATTGGACATTAGGAAGAACTTCTTCACAGTTCGAGTGGCCAAGGTCTGGAACGGGCTCCCAAGGGAGGTGGTGCTGTCCCCTACCCTGGGGGTCTTCAACAAGAGGAGGTTAGATGAGTATCTAGCTGGGCCCAGCATTCTTTCCTGCTCATGCAGGGGGTCGGACTCGATGATCTATTGAGGTCCCTTCCGACCCTAACACCTATGAATCTATGAATCTATGAGGCCATGTATAACCCGGTATTACACACGAGAAAGAAACTTGCTTTTATCATTAAGTGCGTATCACCAATTGGGAAGTTGAGGCAGAGAGAGATAAAAAGCTAAATCTGAACGCGACTACATAACTACAGGGTTGGGCACTTACACACATTGTGGGATTCTGTTGTGTCCTGCACCAAGACAGAATGCCCCTACAGGCATACCTGCTGAGAACGGCCCTCTTGATTCCTTAGTCCAACTGTTTGGGCATTTTCCCATGGAGAAGGAGCTTTAGGTTTTAGGCTTCTCAGTCAGAGTGGGGTTGAACCTAGTTTCATAGTTTCATAGCTGGTAGGGTCAGAAGGGACCTAAGCAGCTCATCAAGTCTGACCCCCTGCCATGGGCAGGAAAGAATGCTGGGGCCAAACGACCCTGGCTAAGTGTTCATCTAGTCTCCTTTTGAAGACCCCCCAGGGTGGGAGTGAGCACCACTTCCCTTAGAAGTTGGTTCCAGATCCTAGCCACCCTGACTGTGAAGTAGTGCTTCCTGATGTCTAGCCTGAACCTACTCTCAGTCAACTTGTGGCCATTATTCCTAGTTAATCCCAGTAGTGCTCGGGGGAACAGGGACTCTCCCGTTCCCCGCTGGTTCCCCCTGGTAAGTTTATAGACGGCCACCAGATCCCCTCTCAGCCTTCTCTTGTGGAGGCTGAACAGGTTCAGGTCCTGTAGCCTCCACTCATAGGGCCTGCCTTGCTGCCCCCTGATCATGTGGGTAGCCCTCCTCTGGACCCTCTCGATGTCATCCACATCCCTCCTGAAGTGCGGCACCCAGAACTGGACACAGTACTCCAACTGCGGCCTGACCAATGTCTCATAGAGGGGGAGGATCACCTCCTTGAACCTGCTCATGGTGCATCTGTGGGTGCATGACAAGGTGCGGTTAGCCTTACTGACCGCATCCTCACATTGGCGGCCCATGTTCATCTTGGAGTCAATAATGTCTCCAAGATCCTTTTCTGCCTCTGTGTTGACAAGAAGGGAGTTCCCCAGCCTGTAGATATGCTGCTGGTTCTTCCTCCCCAGGTGCAGTACCTTGCATTTGTCAGTGTTGAATCCCATCCTGTTCTCATCCGTCCACCCTTGTAACCTGTCTAGATCTAGTTGTAGCCTGTCCCTCCCTTCTAGCATGCCCACCTCTCCCCACATCTTAGTGTCATCTGCGATTTTGAACAAGGTGCTTTTCACCCCCTCGTCCAAGTCACTGATGAAGATGTTAAACAGTGTGGGCCTGAGGACCGAGCCCTGGGGGACCCCACTGCCCACATCCCTCCAGGTCGAAAATGACCCATCCACCACCACGTTCTGGGTGTGACCCTCCAGCCAATTTGCAACCCATCTGACTGTGTAGGCATTAACGCTACGGTCACCTAATTTTTTAATGAGAATGGGGTGAGAGAGTGTTGAAGGCCTTCCTAAAGTCCAGAAAGACTACGTCCACTGCGACACCTGCATCTAAGGATTTTGTGACCTGGTTGTAGAAGGCAACCAGGTTAGTCTGACAGGACCTGCCCCTAATGAACCCATGTTGGTTGCCCCTAAGTATAATCTCCCCTGCTGGTCCCTCGCAGATGTGCTCCTGGATCTGTAGCTTCCTAGCAAAGTACTCTACCCTCCAGGCCACAAGCTATGCATTGCCTAGAGTGCTCTCTAACCCTCCCAAAACACTTTACTGTAGTCCTTTGCGCTCCGTTATACACATGGTTTATACTTCATACACCTGCACTGAATCAGTATTTGTTATATTACTTTGTGCCATTGTTCTTTCTGTTTGCTTGCAGGGCAGAGACATATGGACCCATTGTACGTTTCAATGTTTTCCACAGAGTCTCGGTAATAGTTTTCAGTCCTGAAGGAGTAAAGGTACTTCATGGTGAAATGCAATAGCTGACTAGAATCAACCAGTCCTGCTGTAACACGAGAGGGCAGTATCTGCCTTATAGAGTCTGAGTGAGGACACCAGGGCTCTATTTCTTGCTGTATCATTTGCCTGGCACTACCTGTCTTGTAAACTGGTTCTGGGAGGTGATGGATGCCTTCACCACCTATTGCATGTGGGTGAGGTATACTCAAGAGCTGGGGATGTGACATAGCCACAATTTTCCAGTTTCTCCCTTGGAGTCATTTTAATAAGAAGATGATGAGGTTTACACAGTGCTTACTCCTTCAGAGCTATGGAGGAAAGTAGGTTAGCTATAGGCATACAAAGCATTCTTGAATTCGGTAAGCTTAGATTGGACATCTAAGCTGCCAACATAATTCCATCCAGTAGGCAGTTGTGCGCCTTCAGATGTTTGATACAATAAGAGTCTTGAATGCTTGAAAAGTTCTTTACATTCTGTTTGGGAAATGGATCATAGGTCATATTTATTGACCTGGTTTGATTTTAGGAATACTTGATGTCACCAGAGTACCCGAAGGATCGAACTGTATATGGTCAACTCAGTCATTTGCTTGGGGTGAGGTAGGTACATTTTTTTTAATTTCATGTCTCAGGTCAAATTAATATCAGTTCTGAATTATATCGACTGAGCAGAATTCAATCATTTAAGTCTGTGTAGTGCTACCACCGGCAAGTATGTTCTGGGGATTCAGATACTCCAAAATCCATGGCAGGCATCCGATGTGAAGGTCCCAAGCCTGGAGGTCTTTGAGTTTGGATTCCCCTTTGAGTTTGGACTTTCCCTTAGTCCAAAGGCCAAAGGTGCAAGATAGGGAGAGATCTCCCATTTCTATAAAATAGGTGTTTAGCCAAGATCCCCCCATGGGAGGCTATAGTAGACTCTCATAGGAGGTCCTGTCCACAGTGCATTGGACAAGTTTCCACCCTCTACTACACAACACCATGCAAAGGTGATCTTGTCCTGGGGAATAGACCAGTGCAGCCCAGATAAAGTTACTACACTTGATCTTAGACCACAAGAGGCCGAATATCCAGTCAACAGCATCATGTAATAAACATAAATTAGAGCTTAATACAACTGGAGAAGGGGCCAAATTTGTTTGGATTTTTATTTGATTTGAGCTAGCCTCCAGTCACATGTGGACATTGACCAACCACTAAATTACCTTGATGCTCATGTAGCCAAGTGTCTTGGAACAATGGTGGAGTATACATCGCATTCTTGTAACTGGATCTGTCACATCTCTCCCTTGTGGGATGTTCTTTTATCCTCAGAGCAATTAGGCTTTTCTGGGGTCAGAACCCAAAGAAGTTGAAAATTTGCACAAAGGTGTGAGCAAAAAAATTATTCTGAGTTAAAGAAGAGAATTTACTGTGTCAGCCATTCTGCAATAACTGTTTCATGTGTTTACTTCTGTCTCATGGTAAGGGGGAGCCATACTGTGGTATTATACCTTAGTTCAGTTTGTGAGTAAGCCTCCCAGAGTTAGCTTTCACTTAGCACAAGGTAGGGGCAAATATATAAAACAATTACTGCTTGTCAACTGCTCTACAATAAACCCTCTTACCTCAGTATAATTTATTCCTCTCTCTATCACAAACTGTTATTAAAAACTCCACTTGTCTTTTAAAACATCAAATCATTCTGAATAGCACTGGAGTATTTCCATGTTGAGAGGGAATTAACCTCCAGTCTAAGTGTTATCTAATAAAATATTAAAAAACAACACTTATTTCATGAGCTAGAACCAGCACCCTATTGTGGCAATATATACACACAGAACAAAAGGTTTACAGCTCTGTTTTAAAATACTCCCCTTCATCAGTGGGAAGAAGCAAATAATGAACTCAAAGCAATGTAGTGCTTCATGAGATGGGGAAGAATTGTTATATATTTGGTTTAAAAGAACTGAAAACTATATATTAACACCCTTGATAGAAACCATTCCTTTTCTTTAATTCTTGCATTTATGTTAGATTTTTAGGGAATGGCTTGGTATCTGATCGTGACTATGATCATTGGCACAAGCAGCGAAGGATTGTGGATCCTGCTTTCAGCCGAACGTAAGGCAAATATTTGTCTAAAAGGTCTCTCATTTTCAGGAAGTTATTATTAAAATGTGACAGGAACTTTTTTTGAAATCAGTTTAAATTTTTGTATAGCTACAGACATGTAATGAATACTTGTCAATTTATCCAAAATTTCATCTTTTCTTCTCACAGCAGCCACAACCTGTCCATATGATACAGACCATAAAATGGGGGCCAGTTTGGTTCTCCTGTTTTCATCCAGACAAGAACTATGACAACATGAGCAGCAGAAGTTCCCATAGAGGTGTCTATCTAGGCACTTTGACAGATTCAAACTGAAATTACAGGTGCCTAAATGGAGGCTAGGTGGAATTAAGCATCCATGTCACAAAAAATCTATCTGCACTGACCCCACCTCAGGCAAAACTGCTTGGGTACATAGATTTGTTAGGCACCTCCATTGTGGTCTGTTAAATTCCTAGGCCCGTAGACCTGGGCTAGTATCTACTACACATACTCAGAAGTAACCAAGATGGCTACCTGTGTGTACCTAAGTCTCTCCTAAAGTCTGTTGCAACCTAATTCAGATCTGGGAGGCCCCTGAAGACAATCTAAATTCCCATCTGCTTAGTGCTGAGAGCAAGCTTGCACTTCATTACAGAGCAAAGGTGGAGAGAAGATGGTGATGCTTACTTAGAGCACTCAGGAAGAGGGAGACTGGGGTTGTAGGCCATTCTCACCTCCGTAGCTACAGGCCAGAATGAACATGGGGTGGGCTCCAACCCTCTAGTTGAAGTTGGTCCATTGGACAACAGTGTAAGACTCATGAGGTCAGAAAAAAGGAGCATGATAGGAGCCCAATAAAGAGGGCACTCCAATGGGAGGAGAGAGTCCTGGGGTCTTGTCCCTGTTGCCAGGATTATTTCTGTTTTTTAACAGTGACTATATAATGTAAAAGGTAAAAACATAACAGCATAGCCCAGGACCTGACATTTCCCTCCTAGAGCAGTGCCATTACTACTAAGTTACATAGTCACTCTTCATCTTGCTTGCTGTCCGTGTGGCCCCATGGCTCTTGCACTTTTCCCTGCACAGTGACCAGGTTCAAGAGGAGGACTGGAGGTTTCTCCTGACTACCTTATCTTGGTGGTCAGGACATTCTCCTGGGAGGTGGGTGACAGGGATTTGAATTCCCTCCAGGTAAGAAGGACCATGAACCCTGGTGTTCCACTTCCTGAGTTAGAGCTCTAACCACTCAACTGCTGGGAAAAGGATGAGTAGTAACCACCTCCCCCTCAATGTAAAGGGTGTTTTTCATAATGTCACTGTCAGTTAGGTGTTGCACTGCCGTCAGGCGTTTCCTGGATAATCTGGAATACCAGATGATGCAAGTCACCCCTAGCAGTCAGATGCCTAACTCCAGGGAGGAGCATGAGTCTAATGATTTCTGCTGAATTCTGGATATGCCTTCCTG
>NW_005842717.1:680830-685144 GCF_000455745.1 Alligator sinensis
TGATCTGGATCTCCCCTGCCTGACTCTTAGGTCTCCCATTCACTGGATAGGATGGTAATTCAGATCACCCTCCTGGGATAAGGAGCCAAAATTTTGGGTAATGCAGAGACTAAGTAGAGGCATTCACGAAGTTGATTTGCTCTTGGTGGAAGCAGTCTCATGTCATATATGAGCACCCCTCAGATATCTTAAGAGCAACACTGTGCCTCATATGGTAAACACACTGATTGCTAGGTTTTGTTCTGATCACGTACAAGTTTGTGTAGAACTCAGAGGCAGAGCTAAGGCTAGGAAAGCATAATGCATTTCAGATCATTGGCCTCAATGACTCTGGATCAATCCACTTACTATGAAAGGATTAGTTCATGGTCATTCTTCTCTCTGACAAAACTGGGTAGCACTGGAGCCAGCATTAGCAGAATATACCGTTTTCTCTTGCTTTAACAAGAGATTGCAATGGGCTATTTTCTTTAATCTGGCAAAAGCATGCAGACTGTTTGAGGCTAAAGGATTATGTGAAGTAGTCTTTGTTTTCTTTTAAATTTTCCTATATAAAAATAAGTGAAGATGTTTCTTCTTTAAAAAATGATTGCCCACTGCAGCCTGTTCGCTAATCTTTATTAACGGTTTAGCTACCTGATGGGTCTGATGGATACATTTAATGAAAAAGCAGAGGAGTTGATGAAGAAGCTGGAGGAAAAAGCAGATGGAAAAACAGAGCTTAGCATTCTGAACATGATGAGCCGTGTGACTCTGGATGTTCTTGCCAAGGTACTGACTGACTCATTTCCTGCAGCTGACCTCATGTGGGCCTGGCTATGATTGTCAGTATAATTCAGGATCACACTCTACCAGCCTTACTCAGACTTGGATGTAAACTACTCACTAGCTAGACCCACTCAGTCTGCTTGATTCTCTTTTTACAAAACGGTGATCCAAAGCGAGTCTTCCAGTGTTATATTTTCAAAAGAGCCAGAGTCCCATTTTCAAAAGCATCTAGTATCTCGTGGGCTTTTGAAAACAAGACTCATAGGCTCTAACATTGAGTTGGCTCTTAAGGATGGTTTCTTCTCATATGCCTAATATCTCAAAAGGACACATCAGTATTAATCCATGTGTGGATGTATTGTTTCAGTGTCACACTCTGGTAGTGGTTCTCGGGCTTTTTAGGCATATGGCACCCCTTGTTAGACTCAAAAAAACCCTTATTACACTGGGAGAATGCCCACTTTTAATTTTCATTTGTTTTTTGACTACAGAAAATTAATAGAGAAATAGTTCTGTTGCAAAGAACTTAGAAAGACTACAGCAAGTCAGAACATTGTTAACACTGTGGATTTCTATTTGGGATCTCTGGGTTTATCTTGAGAGTCAAGTTTGAGTGCCTAATAGTGCTAACATTTCTTGGCACCCCACAAGAAAGGATTTTGAAAGGATCTCAAGACACCCTGGTTGGGAATCACTTCTCTATGTCAACCTGACATGTTTGTTTATTTATCGGATTTCTCTGCTGCCCTCTCCAACAAAGGCTCGGGGTCGCTTACAACAAAAACGTATCATAGAAACAGATAAATAAATGAATTACCAGTTCTCAAGATAATTCCTCAAAACAGCTCCACCTGCTAAAAACCTAGCTAAATAAAAAGGTCTGACCCAGATGTTCTGGGTCAGGTTCTAGGCAGGTGTAGTGCTGCAGTCAGATGCTCGAGGCACCTGTCATACACAGGTCAGTTTACAGTTGCTGTTGTGCCATGTGATCCCATTTACTATTTCATGACTGAGACAGGAGCTGTGCCATTAGCGACAGGCCTCAAGGAGGAGGGAGCTCCAGAGCTGAGGGGTGGCTACTGAGAATGACCTCCCACATGTATCTTCTAAGTGAACAGATGGTACTTGCAGGAGGTTTTATTGGAACAAAGGAGTGCCTCTTCCCTTAGACATATAGGTCTGAGGTCTTTTAAGGTCTTGTAAGGCTCTTTTAAGGTCAGGACCAGCACCTTGAATTACACCCAGAAAGCTATTAGAAGCTGGTGCAGACTCTGGCACTTCTCTTACCTAGGCTCTCCTCTCCTTTATGTTAGCCAGCTTGGGATGGGTAGAGGGTAGTAGTAAATGATTATTCCCATTAAACCAGGTGGAGGGACAGGAAGTGGGAGACCCAGAGGAGAAGGTGTCTGAAACCTGGGCCTGCCCCTAATGCTCTTCCTCTCACTGGAGCTATGCTTGTAGACTCTAATAATATGCTTCTAGTATGATACAGGAATGTGATAGGGCGTGTTCATCTGCTGCTTAATCTCAGATCCAGTAAATAAAAGGTTTTAATCAGAAATTGCCTTTTTACTCTTAATATCCTCAGGTAGCCTTTGGCATGGAACTGAATGCACTGCATGATGACCAGACACCTTTCCCACATGCAGTGACCATGATCATGAAAGGAACAAGTGAGATACGCCTCCCTTTAGTGAAGGTCTGTTCCAATTCCACTCCTGCAAGCCAGCTTTCCTACTGAAATTAAAATTGCTTTCTTTGCATCGTGGTCAGTGAGTTGAAAGAAGCAGAGTTCTTTAGACCTAGTTGTGTTAGCAGAAGCATCAGTAGAGATGGTTCTTGTGCCTCTTTCCTTACAAAGAAATTTCACTAGCCCTTTATGAACCTTGTGCAAGGAACAAAATATTTTTGTTCTTCTCTGGTATCTTCTCTCTCCCTCTCCCTCTTTCTCTCTGTGGTCTCCCCATGGAGTATCATGTCAGTGATGACACATGAGAATTCAACACCAGGCCTTCCTTTAAGCATGAGTGTTTGCTCTTCTGAGATACACTCTGATGCTTGATTTACAACTTTATACAAGCCACAAAACTCTCTCTCTCATGCATTTATTATACTTACACATTGCAATATCTAGGATCCAAATGCAAAAATTAAGGGATTCTTAGTATCTTTCTGAAAAGAGCATTAATCTTTATGAGAGATGGTCAGAAAATAAAGTCTCTTTCTGGGAAATTTTTTCAGTGTTTGGCAACAGTTCAAATTTCAAAAGCAATGCTGGCTGAACACTGGAAAATTTCATTTTAGAAGTGGTGCCTCCATGCCTGTAGGAGTTGCAGTTAAGAAGCCTCATGTTCCTGTTCTTCTCCATTGGCTTAGCTATATTTCCCATGATGCATCACAGTTTCTTTGCCTGGAATGGGAAAGTGCTGGAGTCCTTAGCCATGGTACATAAGGCAACTACAGCTGCCATGAAGGCACTAGGGCAGCGTACTCAAATTGTTTTCAGCCAAAGTGTTTTAGCTTTGCAGGATGCACATTTTTGTTTACAAAAGCACAGAATGTGTTTCCATGGCAGGGATGAATTCTCATTTAAAAATAAATCAATTAGTCAAAAATCCAGTTTTCCATTGAAAAACAGTTATGACAGAAGGTTTTCAATCAGCTCTAGTTTCTACCCCTCTTTAGTTTCTGCTGCAAAAGCAATAAAATGTCTATGTACCATTTATATGCAGTACATGCCAGGAAAACAAAAACTGATAAAGGAGATTCAAGAAAGCGTGAGACTGCTGCGCCGTGTGGGAAAGGAATGCATTGAGCAGAGGAGAGAGGACATCCAGAATGGAGAAGAAGCCAGAGTAGATATTCTTACTCAGATACTGAAAGCAGCTGGTAGGAAACTCTGTGCTCTTTGATTTCATTAATTTATACATTGTTTTGTAAAGTTCAAACCTGAAGTCCAGCTGACGTGAAATGTGGGGTGGTTCATTCCTGGCTCTAATATTTGAGGCTCAGTTCTCTCTCTGGTGTATTCAGAATGCTTCTTCCAAGCTGAAGATCCAAACGGGGTGGTTTACAATTGAGAGTTTATTTTAGAGGTTCACTTTGATATGAATTATTTATATTGGGTCAGAATCTGGCTCTAAATCACCACTATGATGCCCCCCACAAACCCCACTATCCATGCCTGACTCCCTGAGACGGTGCAGTGAGCTTTTGTAACTTCTTTGTTTCTGATCTTGGCAGCTCTGGAAGAGACCAGAGATGATGAAAATATTCTGGATAACTTTGTCACTTTCTTCATTGCTGGTTTGTAGCTATTTTACTACCTCTTTATTTATTTATTTAATTAGTTACTTGATTTATAAGTCAGCTTCCTGACATAGGCTCAAGGCAGCTTACAGAAAAAAGCAAAATAATTTATAAAACAAATGAAAAAGAGAGAAAAATAAAACAGGAGAAACAAAACAATTCATGAAAGCCAATAGAGTATTAAAATAAACTGTACAGCAAAGAGTCCCTAAACATGATCTAAGCTTAACCTTTCCT
>NW_005842717.1:685175-697894 GCF_000455745.1 Alligator sinensis
CGGCGGAACCCCTGCCTAAACAGGAAGGTCTTGCAGTGCTTCCTGAAGATGTCCAAGCTAGGGCTCTGGCAGCCTCAAGGGGAGGGAGTTCCAGAGCTAAGGGGCAACTACCAAGAATGACCTCCCATGTATTTTCACCAAGCAAGCTTGTTGTATTAATGGCATTTGGAGGAAGTTGTTCTTGGCTGACCTTAGGGATCACAGTGGGGCATAAACTAAGATTGCTGGGGGACAGGGATACACACATTCAAACATGTCCAGGGACCAACATACAAGTAAGCCATGTAGGTAGGGACACTGGGAGAGTCACTTCTGTGGGAGGACTCAGGTGCCTATATACTGCCAGGAGCATGGGGAACAAGCATGAGGAGCTAGCCCTCCTACTCTCCAGTGGGCATTATGATCTAGTAGGGATTATGGAGACCTGGTGGGACTCTTCACACAACTGGAGCATAGATATAGACAGCTACACCCTGCATAGAAGGGAACAGGTGGGGAAGAAAGGTGAAGGTGTTGCTCTCTATGTGAAAGAGCAGCACACCTCCTTGGAGGTTTACATCAGCTTAAAAAATGGACAGCTTGAAACCCTCTGGGTCAAGTTGCAGGGGGGGAGCGGTGAGAGAGACCTAACTGTAGGTGTATACTACAGACCACCAAACCAGGTGGAGGAACTTGATCTGGAGTTCACCTGAGAATTGACTGAGGCTGCACATGCACGTCACATGGTCATTGTGGGCAATTTTAATTATCCAGACATCTCCTGGGAGGAACAGTTGCCCGAGCTGGATTGGTCATGATCCTTCCTGACCTGTGTCAAGGAGCTCTTCCTGATTCAGGAGGTACATAGGCCAACCAGAGGTGGCTCTCTGCTAGACTTGGTCCTGGCCAAAAGAGACAATCTCGTGACTGACTTAAATATAGAGGGAAGTCTGGGCAACAGCAACCATCATGTTCACTGTCCAACTTAAGGCAGACAAATTGGAATGCAGGATTGAAGTCTTGGAGTTCAAAAATGCGAATTTCAACAAACTTAGGTCACTAGTAGGGCAAGTGCTGTGGGACCAGGGACCAAAGGCAAAAGATGTGCATGAAGAGTGGTTGTTCCTTAAGGGCACAATCCTTGAAGCACAAAGGAAGTCCATTCCAGTGCAGAGAAAAAGTAACAGACGGGCTGGGAAGCCCTCTTGGTTAAACAGGGAAATCACAGTCCTCTTAAGAAAGAAGAAAGAGGTTTATAAACAATGGAAGCTTGGGGCGGGACCCAAGAAGGACTATTCCAAGATGGCCTGCATTTGCAAGGAACAGATAAGACAGGCTAAAGTGGTGACCGAACTTAGATTAGCAATGGGAATCAAGGACAATAAGAAGTCCTTCTTTAGGTACATAGGGAACAGGAGGAAAACAAATGGGAGTGTGGGGCCATTGCTCAACAACTCAGGAGAGCCGGTTACCAGTATCCAGGAGAAAGCTAAACTCCTGAATGACTACTTCGCCTTGGTCTTTCACCAGACCAAGGGGAAAACCACGCCAGGTACAGTACAGGATGACCTTGGTAGAAATAATCGCGTTCCTACTATTGTTATAGAATTGGTGTCTGACCAATTAAAAAAATTAGATATATACAAGTCAGCGGGACTGGATGATCTTCATCCAAGAGTGCTGAAGGAACTGGCCAAAGTCATTGTGGAACCCCTGGAGAAACTCTTCCACAACTTGTGGCACTCTGGAGAAGTCCCTGAGGACTGGAAGAGGGCCAATGTTGTGCCCGTCCACAAGAAGGGCAGGAGGGAAGACCCGGGTAACTATAGGCCAGTCAGCCCTAGGGACAAATCCTAGAAAAATTCATCAAGGAGTCTATCTGTGATAAGCTAGTGGAAGGTAAGATTCTGAATGACAGCCAGCATGGCTTTGTTGCGGGCAGGTCTTGCTGTACCAACCTCATCTCCTATGACCAGGTAACTCGCCACCTGGACATGAGAGAGCAGGTTGGCATTGTATACCTTGACTTCCAAAAGGCCCTTGATCTAGTATCCCACGATGTCCTTGCTAGAAAATTGGAGGACTGTAGGCTTAACTCCAAGACAGTCAAGTGGGTGAGAAACTGGCTGCAAGATAGAACCCAGAGAGTCGTAGTGAACAGATCTGTGTCATCCTGGTGAGAAGTGGGCAGTGGTGTTCCGCAGGGGTTGGTGCTCGGTCCAGTACTTTTCAACAAATCTTTATTAATGATTTGGATGTAGGGGTGAAGAGCTCACTGGCCAAGTTTGTAGACGACACCAAGTTATGGGGGAGTGTGGTCATGCTTGAAGATAGGCTACAGATATAGGCGGACCTAGGCAGGCTAGCAAGTTGGGCAGATCAGAACCTGATGAAGTTCAACATCGAGAAATGTAAAGTGCTCCATCTTGGGACAAGCAACCCCCAACACACCTACAGGCTTGGCGGCACTGAACTGACTAGCACCACGAATGAAAGCCACCTGGGGTAATAACAGACCACAGTGTGAATATGAGTTGGCAGTGCAATGCTATAGCCAGTAAGGCAAAAAATGCTCTGGCATGCACCAATCGATACATCTCCAGCAAAACCAAGAAGGTGATTCTTCTACTCTACTCAGCATTGGTGAGACTGCAGCTGGAGTACTACATCCAGTTCTGGGCACCACACTTTAACAAGGACATGGACAAGCTTGAGAGAATCCAAACAAGAGCTATCCATATGATCAGACACTTGCACAGCAAGCCATACGAGGAAAGGGACTTTTCAGCCTGAGGAAAAGAAGGCTGAGAGGGGACCTGGTAGCAACTTACCGCTACACTAGGGGCGTACATCAAGGTCTCGGTGAGGAACTGTTCACCAGGGCACCTGAGGGAAAAACTAGGAGTAATGGCCACAGTTCCTGGAAGACCGATTCAGGCTCAACATTAGGAAAAACTTCTTCACAGTCAGGGTGTCCAGACTGGAATAAGCTCCCTCCAGAGGTCGTGCAATTGCCTACCCTGGAAATCTTCAAGAGCAGACTAGACAGTCACCTTGCTGGGGTCACCTGACCCCCAGTTATCTTTCCTGCTTGGTGCAGGGGGATGGCCCCGATGATCTTCTGAGGTTCCTTCCAGCCTTACAATCTATGAATCTATGAATAAAGGAGATAGTGGTCCCCCAAGGTAGTTAGAGCTTGGACCACTTAAGCCAAAACCAACACCTTGAATTGCTCCCAGAAATTTATTGGGAGCCAATGCAGACTCTGAAGCACTGGAGTTATATGCTCCTCATGACCAAACCTCATCAAAAGGTGTGCCCCATGTTCTGCATCTGTACCTGCCACAGTGTCTTCAAGGGCAGTCCCACGTAGAGTATATTGCAGTAGTTGCACCTCAGAGTTATGAAAGCATGGACAATGTTGGCCATATCTCAATCTGCAAGAAAGGATCACAACCTTGTCACCAGAAGGAGTTGGTGGAAGATACTCCTAGCCACCAACACCACCAGGAGCACCCCAAGACTGTGAACCAGAGTGACAAGGGGAGGCTGAACCCCATAAATGCTAGGTGTCCCAACCCCACCTCCTCACCTGGTCATGTGGACTGCCCACCACCATCACATGTCTTGTCTGGATTTAACTTCAGTTGGTTCATTCATACCCAATCCCCAGCTGTAGCCAAGCAGTGGAAGATGCCTGACACTGCGGGGCCCAGGTCAGGTGAGAAAGAAAGATAGAGCTGGGTCATGAGAGACTATAGGGCTCTGGGGCTTGGCTCAAGGGATTGGTGGCACAGGTAGTTTTCTTCTCAGTCCTCCCAGTTGCAGGTCATGGGTACAGGAGGGACAGATGCATAGAAGAAGTAAACAGAAGACTCCAGAGGGCTTCAGCTTCTTCAACCATGGTACACACCTCCAGGACTGTGGCCTGTTGGGAAGGGACAGCATCCACCTCATGCCAAAGGGGAAGAAGCTTTTCTCAGTTAGAATGGTGGACCTCCTGGATAGGGCTTTAAACTGAGATCGCCGGGGGATGGGCCATCAACCAGTAGCACAAGCCCAAAAAATGGCAACCTCAAAACCAGCATCCCAGGGTACAATAGGAAGCTTTCTCCAGCACAAGCCAATGGACAGGTTATTCCCCTGCTCAGCCAAAAGCCTAGAACCTCCAATGGCAGGTTTAGTTGCCTGTACACTAACACTAGAAGCATGGGAAACAAGCAGGAGGAACTGGCTCTCCTACTAACCAACAACCAATACTATCTTATAGGGATCACAGAGACCAGGTGGGACTCTACCTATGACTAGACCCTGCTCATAGGGGGGTACACCCTGTATAGGAGGGATCGTGTTGGGAAGGGCAGTGGAGTTGCTCTCTATGTAAAGGAACATTACATCTCCCTAGAAGCCAAGACTAGAAACAAAGAAAGGTGACTTGAGACCCTCTCAAGATATGGGGAGAGCATGGGGAAGGGGATTTGATTGTAGGAGTTTATTACAGACCTTCAAACCAAGAGGAACAGCTCAACCAGGAATTCTCTGGAAAACTGGCAGAGACTGCATGTATGGAGCCTCTGCCAGTATGGAGTATGGTCATCATGGGTGACTTCAGCTACTCAGACATCTCGTGGGATGAGTACTCAGCTAGATCCGATCACTCACAAAGCTTCCTCACTTGCTCTGAGGAGCTCTATCAAACACAAGAAGTCTATGGGCCGACCAGGGGCAAGGCACTCCTAGACTTGGTTCTGGCCAAAGGGGACGATCTGGCGAGCAGCCTGAGGATTGAAGGGAAACTTGTCGACAGTGACCATGAGATGATCACTTTCTCCAGCTACTATAAGTCAGGGAAATTAGCCAGTAAAGTAGAAATTGGAGGTGTGCCAGTACATCAGTCTGATATTGGATCAGCACCAGTATAAAGAAAATTGACTGTATCAGAAATCAGCTTTTTTTTCCTGATGTGGCTGATAATTTGGCCAATAAATGCCCCGTGCATGCACATACCTGCAGCACAACACCTAGGCGATGAGGAGCACAGCCCGGCAGCTTGGAAAGCTATGTCTAGCTGGTAAGTCTGTTGTAGTGGAAGGGTAGGGGCAAGAAAAGGGGCGTGGGGGGGCAGATCAAGGCCCTCCATGGTGAGGGAGGGCGTGGGGCTGGGGCAGGCATTGCCCAGCTAATGTGGAGCATGGGGTGGAGCTGTGGCTTGTTCGGGGGGAGTGAGGGGAGAGGGCAGCTTCTGCCGCTGTGCACACCCTGGGAGGGCACAGGGAGTGTGTGCCCCTAGATCTGCATGGGGGCAAGGTAGGCTGCAGCTGTGGGCTGGGGCTGCGCTGGACTCTTCCTGGTGGGGGCTGGGCTGGGCTGGGCTGGGCTGCACTCAGGGCAGGGCAGGTGGCGGCACTGGGACAGAGGGTTGGGGCAGGGCTACAGTGAATTTTGGGGTGGCTGCAGCCCCCCTCCCAGTGCTGTCGCTGCCCCCCCGAGTGCAGCCCAGCCCAGCCCTGCCCCCTACCGGGAAGAGCCCGGTGTAGCCCCGGCCCCATCCTGCAGCAGCAGCCCACCCTCACCCCACACAGATCCAGAGGCACGTCCCCCATGCCTTCCTGGGGTGCACACTGTGCCAGGAGCTGCCGCCCCCTCCTCATGCCCCTCTGATGAGCTGCAGCTCCATCCCGCACCCCACCCTGCCTGAACTGGGCAGCACCTGCCCCAGCCCTAGGCCCTGCCCCAGCCCCACTCTCTCCCTCACCACAGGGGCCTCAGTCTGTCCCCCCTATGCCCCTTCCCTTCCCCCTCCCCTTCCACCACAACAGACTTACCAGACAGACACTGCTCTTCAAGCTGCCAGGCTGTGTATCGAAAATCGGATCAGTATCAGCCGATATGCCTCCTTAAAAATCAGCTTTTGGTATTGGCCCCAAAAATATCTATCAGTGAACCACTAGTAGAAATCCTTGATTTTAGGAAAGCTGACTTCCACAAACTTAGAGGATTGGTTGACGAGGCCCTGCGGGACCATGGTCCGATGAGGAAGCGGGTACAAGAAAGTCCGTGCCTTTCATAAGAAAAGCAGCAAAAGTGCCGAGAGACCCCCTTGCCTCAACAGGGAAGTCATGGACCTCTTGAAATTAAAACAAGAAGCCTACAAAGGATGGAAGTTGGGAATAACTACCAAAGAGAAGTTCTCGGCAACAGCCCACACCTCTAGGAAGCAGATCAGGACAGCAAAAGCACAAACTGAATACAGATTGGCAACTGGTCTCTCCTGTAAATGGGTTTGACAACTACCATTGTAAACAGTCAATACTTCATGACTAGTCAATGCCCAAACCAGTGGTAGCTTTCCATTGATTCAGCATGAACTATTCCAGAAATTACATGTTTTTAGAGAGGCCTCAACATGTTCTCTATCTTCCTACTCACAATCACAGTGCTTCACTCACTTTATTTTATATACAGGATATTGCTTTATGCTATTTTGTAATGGTTGTCTTCATTTTTAGGTCATGAAACGACGGCCAGTCAGTTGTCATTTACAATAATGGAGCTGACTCGGCAACCTGAAATAATGGAGAGGTATATATGTTCTATACTTAGCTTGCAAAGCTAGCTACGCTGTTCCGGATGAGCATCATAAGCCAAATAATAAATATGAGAACTATTAAAGAGCCAGCACCAATTAATAATCCATCCTGCTTTGTGTTCCAAAATAAATATTTAATAACATGTATGCTGCATAATAACATATAGGAAAAATTAAGATTTTTCAGTTCTATATAAGTAATGTATTTCAAAGCTCCATACCAGAGGTGTCAAATAATCCAGCCCACAGAGCTCTAGTGTCTGGCTCCCAGTACTGCCCGTGGGTCTCAGAGTTGACTCACAGGCAGCATGTGGGGCATGCTGGGTGGCCTTGTGTGCCACATGCGGCCCCTGCTCTAGTTAATGTATGGTATGTCCCAGAGTGAGCACTGTGTGCAGCACAGCTCTGCATGGCCAGAGCAGAATCATGCCCCACACGGCACCCACTCCAGCTGCTCCACGACACACTGTGGATCTGCCATGCAGGCTGGCCTGTACGTCTAATCCATCCCATGGACCAGCCCTGTGCCACTCATCCAGCCCATAGGACCAGATGAGCTTGACACCCCTGCTTTATACAAAGCTGATTTCTGCAAAAAGGATGTGTCAACTCTGATTACACTACACGTATACACGTATACGTATTCCTAATGTCCTGATCCTGATACATTTACTCAGGCAGTCTCCCTTTGGAAGCAATAGGAATTTTGCAGGCTCATTATCAGGGAAATTAAAAAAAACCCCACTTCATGCTGCTTGGCAGAAAATGGGTATCTCTAACTAAAGGTACTTTTTAATGTCTCCTCTAGACTTCAGGCTGAAGTGGATGAGGTTATTGGAACCAAGAGAAATATCAGCTATGCAGACCTTGGGAATCTCCGGTACTTAACACAGGTACTGCAGAATGAGGTCAAACAACAGTCACAGCCTTTTGATGGCACTTTTGCCATGTCATACACAGCCAGCAGATGATCCAAACTGGTGTAATTTTATACAAGGAAAATTAACAATTCTTAATCCCTGCCTGCTTAGTTTAAATATAATCAGACTATAGGACTAGGTGTCTCCCTTCCTACTCGTTTCAGGTAGTTTGACAACAAGCTCCCAAGACTTTGACAACCAAACCTATATCTGGTCAGTCATTGCTAAGGCATTTCTAGCTGATACCTTGCTACAACAGTAAAGTAACCAGTGACTGCTACTTGGATTAGAGACTTTCAAGGAAAATCCAAGAATTGGTTTTGGTAATTCAGAAGTGCCAGTTCTCTTCCTCTTCTTTTCTGTCTCTCTCTCTCACAGCTGAGCATGGTACATGATCACCTGATCATGCATCTAGGAGGCTATTTTTTTGGAATGAGGGGTAAAACTGAGGTATGACAAGCTGTCATTATGTATATCCCATGTCTCTTTTTGCAAGGGTAGGGAGACCAGTGAACTTGTATGTACTAAATTCTAGTACTGGGAAATACCATGTCCCTGCCTAATTGCTGTACCAGAATATAGTGGTCACTTTTTTCTTCTCAGCTTGCTGCAAGGTGGCAGTGTTGCTTTTATAACAACTTCCTTGTCCCATCCCAGATATGGCTACATTTTGACAGTAGATGACTATCAAAAATATATGTCCATCAAGAAAATATTTCTCTACCCTCTTGAGAATGCAAATAGGTTTCTGCAGAAGCTCTCCAAACTAGTTTAAGCATCACTGGGCACATCTACATGTTCGCTTAATGCAACACGATAAACTTCAGAGCTCTCTGAGCTGGAGTCAACTGCTCCTGGGCGCAGCATCTATACATATGCCTGGGCCAGCAGTACTTTGAGTCAGGGCAGAATAGCCCTGGGCTAGCAATAGACTTGGGGGGTCAGCCTTAGGCCCCGGGTGGCTACGCTGGGCAACAGAGGGGCTGGCTGGGGCATGAGGGTGTAGAACCTGTGCAGCCATGTGGCTAGGCAGCAAGCAGGAGTCTGCCCCCACATGGTCACCATCTGCATATGCATTTCAGCACAGTAAATGAATTTGACAGTACTATCTTATGGCTGAGTTAATTTACTGCACCCTAATATCAGTGCATGTGTAGACTGTGACGCTTTACTGTGGAGCTAATTACTCAATGCTGCAGTCAAGCGCATGTGTAGATGCTCCCACTGTGACACTTCTTTTGTGATAGGCTTGCACCTGAAATTCCTTCTTATACATGAGGTACTAAGAAGAGAAGAAGTGAGTGTCCTCTGTCACTGTCTTCTTTCTCCTAAATACCTGATGTTCCTTTCTGCTGATACATTGGCCTATAAGAGTCTCTTTAATAGTTTTAATGCTGGTTTCAATCTGAGACTGGAGTAGACAAAGGAGATTTGGCCAAAAGTCTGCTCCACCAAAATCTTTGTATGAGTCACTGGCTCTTCTTCCAGAATTCAGAAGCCTCCAATTAGTCCAAGTGGAAGACTACGGAGGAGGAATTAATGTTATTTTTCTTTTCCTGGTACTGTATTAATTAACTCTTTCTTACTCTACTCTGACACAGGTTCTCAAAGAATCCCTCCGATTATATCCTCCTGTTCCTGGGACCGTGCGCTGGACGGGAAAGGAAAATATCATTGAAGGCATCAGAATTCCAGCAAATGTGACTCTATTTGTGAGTCTGATAGCTGCCTCCCAAACCCAGCAGGCTGTGGGTCTAATCAGATTTTGAGTTAGATAGACACAGCGAGACCAAAATTCTCCACAGGAGTAGTTCAGTTGCTTTCAGTGAAGTTGTGTCAGCAGGGAATTTGGTCTTGAAGAAAAAAAGGTGTGAATGGGGCACTGGACCGTTTGTAGAAATGTGCCAAATCCAGTGATGGCAAGAGTGGTCTAAGTATGTGTGGAAAGAAACAAGTAGTTTTCTTCTTGTACCTATGAGCCTGCAAAAAGTATTTTCCAGTGTGTTTCATATGAATAACGCAAGCATGCATCCTATTGGCAGTTCAGCTCGTATGTCATGGGAAGGATGGAAACGTTCTTCAAGGACCCAATGAATTTCAAGCCTGACCTGTTCAGCAACAGTGCACCCAAGTGAGTGTTTTTTACCATTCTGTCACCAGTACTTAATAAGTAATCATAGAATCATAGAAAATGAGCACTGGAAGGGACCTCAGGAGGTCATCGAGTCCAACTCCCTGCTCAAAGTATAAAGAAAATGATTTAGATGGGAAAACGTATATAATTATTGTATATTTTCCCTGTTTTGAGAGTAACACAAGACTTTGCAAAATAATAGTAATATGTGGCTTTTATGCAGCACTTTTCACCATTAGAAGTCCAAGCACAATACAAAGGAAAGCAACAATATTAATGATGATGGTGATGATGATGATATAGTTGCTTATATTATAGTTATGCTAGGGTGGCACCTATTGGTAAAAATCAAAATGTGTTCCATTGTGAAAGATGCTGTACAAACAAAAATAAATGACATGCACTGGTAAAGTATCATTACCTCAGCAGATTAGCACAAAGACTCAAGATGCCATTCTGCTATTGGTTATTATGACCCAGATGTATAAGGAAGTAATTTATGAACATTTCAAATTATAGTTGTAATAAAATCTTTGATTTTAAAAAACCAAACAGCTTCTCTCTCTACAGTGAAACCACCGGAGTAAATGTTGTGCCTTTTTTTCCTTCATAGGCCATATTTTTCCTATTTTCCATTTTCTTTGGGACCCCGTTCCTGTGTTGGACAGATATTCTCACAGGTAAGCAGACCTCTGGAAGTGCAGTTTCATTAGGAAATGCAGCGTCATAGTGAAGCTACTGCTCCTCATCCTTTCAGGTGGGGTCTCTAGGCCTGTCCTGTCACTCATTTGTCAGATGGGGCGAAGCCAGCCTGTGGTTGCTTGTTCTGAAGCTGTTGTGCGAGTCCTCTGCTTGTCCAGGCTACCAATCCAGCATGTTTCAGGAGCACTAAATCTACTTGAATTTTAAATCCTTACACAGCCTTTAACTACAATCCAAACCCCTTTGATAGGAATTGCTGTCAGACAGGGTCGTGGGCCTGCTTTTGGGACAACCCCGTGGGATATGTGGTCCAGATAGAAGCATCAAACTACCAGAGACTTCAAGGAGGCAAAGCAGAAAGGGAAGTTGCAGACATGGTTGCTCAGGTTAGGAGAAATGATTTCTTGGCAGAGCATGAGAAGCAGCTTCTGCGGGCAATGCAGCAAATCCTGCACTCTAAGGTAGCGCATGGTGAGTGTCTAAATGTTGATACTCAGTGTGCCCCAATTAAAGTATTCTGATCTATACCCTGGTCTTCAAAGCAGACCTAAAACTTAAACAAGTGCCACATCTTTGCATCTGTATTTCTTCTCCAATTTTGGAAGGTGCAGGTGACTGAGAAGTGTATTGTTCCTACCCACTCTGAGAGGCAGCTCTTCTTGTAGTTCAGTTGCAATGATACTGTAACATGCTTAGTTCTACATTTCTGGGTTCCACAGAACTGTGTCATATCCTGAATTTAAATACTTGCAACCAACCCTGCCTCTGCTGAATGCTACTTTGCTATTCTTAACAGATGGAGGCTAAAGTGGTGATGGCGAAACTGCTACAGAGGTTTGAATTCCAGCTGGCGCCAGGACAGAGCTTTGAAATTGTGGATACAGGAACCCTCAAACCACGAGATGGTGTTATGTGCATACTGAAACCACGAATACTTCAAATATAGTGGGACGGGAGGAAAGGAATGAAATGGCATCAATGCTGGAGTTTCCCTCAGATTATTTAAATTCTCTCACTAATCCAGGGTTAGATTTTCCAGTCCATTTTAGCGGCTACTAGATTGGAAGTTAGATCGTTCTTCCCATAAAAAGTATGAAAACATTTCGGAGGTGCAGTCAAATATCCATTTAAACATCTTTGGTCTGAAAACTGAGCAGAAACTTTGCAAAACAGACTTTTAGTTAGGGACTGCCTATTCTAAATTGAAGTGGAAAAACCAGAAGAATACTTCCTTTCATTAAAGCAGTAATTCTCAAGCAGGGCCCTGGGCACTCTGGGATGCCAATGGATCTTTTAAAGGGTGCCATGAGGTGTGAGTTGATAAATTAGGTGTTAAGAGATAAGCAGATAAACTAAACAGATAAGTGCAGGCTCAGGCTTGATGATCTCCCTTTCCCACTGCCAGGCCTCTCAGCAAGGAAGCAAGTACTGTAATATATAAATTCGCTTTTGAAATTGGGTGCCATTCAATTCGCAAAAGTGATGAAAGGCTGCTTCACATCAAATGAGTGCCTCAAGTCCAAAAAGGTTGAAAACCACTGCACTATGGGTTACAAATTTGGCAAAGGCCAGTCCTGGTCTAATTTTTTACAGATCTCTCTGGACCCCATGACTCAAGCTTAAATTCATATAAGCACTTGTGTAGAGGCACTTGGATCAAATAGGTCTGAGTTTTGGGTGTGAAAATTAGGGTCTGTTCTTCTGACCAGATAATTTTCCCTATCTTCATCTGTGTCCTCACCTGTGATAGTAACCTACTGGGGAAAAACAGTGCCTCAGTAAAAGGAAATGCTTCCCTTTCAAGACTGTCTCAAGTTTATTCTCTTACCCAGAGAAGGTCCTTAGGGTAAATCCAATATTTTTTATTAGACCAACTCAGATAGTTGGAAAAATTCTTCTTAGTAAGATTTCAGGCACAAACACCCTTTGTCAGGCTGAGGAAGCGTCTGCAGATGGTCTGTGCTCTTCTTCTCTTGCCCACTACTTCCACCAGGTGGTAGCCTTTCATTTTTAATGCAGGAGCAAGCCAGAATTTTCCAGACCTGCTAGTTGCTGAAGAGCAAATGTATCCTAAGTAGGGTGGCCATCATAGAGGACCACTGCTTTCGGTGGTTTTCTGCTACTCTGTCCTCCATTGATATGAAACCCGACGCCTTTATGTCCTCTATTTTTCTCTTGAAAATTTCAAGAGAAAAATAGAGGACATAAAGGTGTCGGATTTCGTATCAATAGAGACCAGAAGACAACCGGCCTGTGCTCTATGATGGCCACGCTAGTCCTAAGCTATCCCAGGAAGTAAACTTTGGGGGGACAACGACACCCCTGGAGCTGGACTGACACTGTGTATGAACTCTGTCGCAGAGCACTGAGGTGCCCTGCTCCTAAAGAGGGGAAA
>NW_005842717.1:697906-710167 GCF_000455745.1 Alligator sinensis
CCCTAGCAGTGAGTGAGGAGCTCAGCTGTGGGTTGCTGGGGCAACCAGGGAAGGTCAGCTGACCAGAAGGGGCAGGGCCTGGCTTCCTTATAAACCCTAGGGGCTGGGGCCAGAGGCAGTTCACGGCTAGCAGCAAAAGAGGAAGGAGTTGTCTGCCATGGGAGAGAGGAGAAGCTTGATACTGGAGCAGCATCCAACATTGCTGAGAGCTAAAGGGGCACCAGTAGGATTGCGTGTTGTTATGGCCGGGCGGCTTCTGTTTAAGTTATAGCTGATGGGCTTGCATTTTGTGTTGCTGTTTATCACCGGTGGTTTGGGTGAGGCTACTAGGGGTTGGAGGAGGACTCATAGGGGACCCACAGCAGAGTGGGGACCCCAGCACCAGTGAGGGCGCAGCATTTGGGGTACATAGACCCCAGCCCCAGAGAAGGGGGCGTTGCTGAGAAGCCCCAGTGTGGGTGTGGTCAGCCCCGGAGAAGGGGGTAGCAGTGCAGTTAGCCCCGGAGAGAAGGGGGTAGCATTACTGAGGAGGGGCAGTGCTACAGAGAGAAGGCCCTAGAGAAGGTGGCCTTACTGAGGAGCCCGGAGGGAGGGCACGGAGAGAGAGACGGGGCTGCGGAGAGCCCGAGCACCAGAGGGGGCGTGAATACCAAAGAGAAGGACAGAACAACGTCCATTACATCTGCGAGGCTTGGGGCATGGTATTGGGGTGGTAGGAGCCACGCATAGCCCCTAAGGCTAGGGTGCCTCTTACAGCACCATTTACAGAACGGGACCCCCATGGGGTCCAGGAAACCACGGGGTCATAGGATCCAATGAGAAATGACTAAGAGGGCATAAAAAGGCAGCCTCCCTAACGTATTTGAACATCAAAGACATGGCAGGCAAGAATTTGAGGGTGCCCTTGGGCCAACTTGGCACGGGAAGAGGGCCTTGAGGAGATCACGGCCCTCCTGCAGGACCCCACCTGTGACAAACTCATTTGGTCTCCTGCCTCTGGTATGGCAAGTGGTCTCCCTCCCTCTGGGAAAACAACTGTGATGGTTCAAGCATGTGCTGAAAAACAGCTCCCTGGGGCCTTGTGTGCCAGGTGAGAGTGTGCACACACTGACTGGGTCAGGTAGTATTAAGTAACTTGAAGCCCAAAGCCATACAAGATGCAGCTGGGAGTGACTGTTTACACCATCTCCTTGTTCTGGAACAAATTCCTTTGCTTTTCCAGGATTCAGCTCCAGTAGCCCCCTTTGCTGGTCGAAGGTAGGATCAGCAGAACAAAGATCCTTACCACACTTGGCCATCTCCTGCTCTCTCTTCCCCAGCCAGGGAAGGAGTCGTCCTAGCCTTAACAGATAAGAGGAGGAGAAAGAGATATGAAGGATTTTACTCCCCATATGTGACTGAGAAGGGGCACAATCTCAGCATGTACAAGTGTCAGTGGTCTGGAAGGACAGGGATTTCTCAAGTGAAATAGAGCAGCAAGCATCAGACTGAGCAGTGCTAAATAAACACTATAGCATCCGCTTGCAAGCAAGAGCCTACCTCCAAACATAATGGTTTCCTTTCACCCTTCGCCTCCCAGCTAGATGATCTTGAAGACAGACAAACTCTCAGGAGATCTGGTAAGAAACAGCCAGTATGAGCCAAGGCAGCAGCTGCATCAGAGACCTTGGGACATGATGGACACCATCCATTCCCAGCTGCTTCCTACATGTTTTAATTCAGACATTCTTCCCCTTTTGCAGATTGAGTATTTGCTGCAAATTTTGTCCACCTTTCACAGGCACTCTTTTTCCCTCCACTTCCCCTCAGTACCCTGTCTTTGCGCACAGACTTTGTGTAATGCCTCTGCCCTGCTAGACCTATTTTTAGTCCTGCCTTGTTAGGAAATGTCATTGCTGGAACACTGTAGGTGGCAGACGTGGTCAGGAACTGAAACACCACAATGACAAGTGCAGATGGTGGGCCTACCTAGCATAAGCCTAAATGATGGAGAACATGTACTTAAGCTTCCTTAAATTGAAATGCTCAACATATAATCAGTGAGCAGTAGTGTGGAATAGTAGAATAAAAATCTGTTAGTCAAGGCCACCATATTGGACCAGGCCAGATGTGGATAATTGTTTTTTGGAAAGCACTAATACTAATTACAGGTAACAGCGGTAGTACCTTGATGTTATATCTTTTGATGATATGTGTAGTGTACTAGAGTGTTCTTGTTAACTAAATATGGTAAAGTAGAAGTGTAAAATCACTTGCCAACCTTGACTGTTTTCAAGGGATCTGCGCCCAGCTACAGAAGTGTGACTTACACAGGAAACCCCACAAGCCTGTTTCTGAGTAGCAGGAGTGATTGATATAACCAAAATGTATTAGATGTAATTTTGTTATAATACATATACTATCATTAAGTTTCTTAGACAAGTTGTGGGATAAAGCAGCCTTGTTAGCGAAGACCATAAACTAAGGTGGAAAGAAAACAGGATTGTGGCAAACAACATTACATGAGGGAAAGAGATAAGAAATCCTCCCTTTCGGGACCTAAATACCAACTAATTGACACCTTCCAATTAATACCATAAGAGAACTGGTTCAGTTCAGTTCCAAAAGTGGCCATGAAACAAGCATGAATAAAGCCAATCGGAGGACAGTTCTTAGAATATTTAAACAACCCATCTAGAAATATAAGGTACAGACTGGAAGGAAAACTGGAGAGTTCTGCAAAATCAAGCTCTCTGTCTCTCTCTGTCTCTGCCCTGGACTAACACTGGGCCCCTCGGATCACAGTCCTCGTCCAGATCCCAACCCTGTTTGGCTTTAGCCCCTTTTCCCTGTAGCTGAAGCCCCTCAGCCCAGGTCTACTGACTCAGGCCCTGGCTCTTGGGCCTCAGCCTCACAGCAGAGGGTGCCTACCAGGGACCCCTTTGGTAGTCTCCTCTGCCCCTACAGCCATTCCCAGTCTTCCAGTTCCCAACAAATGTGCATGAACATAAACACCAGCACAGCAGAAACAAGCAAACTGCTTTCACAAAGTTCTTCCCTGCTGTCAGTCAGTACCCTACCACAGGCTACAACTCTCAGCACTAGGCTCGCTCTCACCCCCTGTGGGTAGCTGGGTATCCCTGGGCATTGCTTCCTGCAGTCATCTTCCCTGGGGAATTCCTTTCCCTGCAGCATGCAGGGTTTGACTGCCCTCTCTGGCTCAGGCCCTGGGTTTTTATGTCTCTAAGCCCTACCCCCTTTCTGTCACATATCTTTCCCCAGCCACACACAGGGGTTTCACCCCCACACTTAAGAGTCAGCCTGCACTCCTGCCACTGTGGCCCTACACAGCCAGCTTAGCCTGCTGCCTTCTCTTAAGGTGACAGGAGCCCCTGACTCCTTGTTACAGTCTCCTCTCCTCTACCACCATTGTGCCCTAGTAAGGGGGTTTGAGTTCCTTGCCACAGCTAGACAGGCATTGAAATAAGTGTACTTGTGCTTTTGGGGTGTGACTTGGGGGGGGGCACATGCCCCCTCAGATTAGTGCACCCACGGAGGGCATGGCACTGCAGCCTGACCAAACTGGCATGGGCAGGAGCTGTCTATGTAGCCCAGAGAGTGGGTGGAGCAGGGCAGTGAGACTCGTTGCTGCTACTGGTGCTGCCAGGACTCCCATGCCAGCTGTGCTGCCAGTAGTATGAGGAGTAATGGATGGGGTACAGCTGCCGCCTGAGGGGAGTAGTGGTGGTGGCAGCTGGGCCATGGCAGCAAAGTAGAGCTACAGCCCAACACTCAAGCAGCTGGTGGTGTCAGAGGAGAGGGCAGCAGAGCCCTGCCCCTTGCATTACTCTTTGTACTGCTGGTGGGGCAGCTGGTGCGGGAGTCCTGTTGGTGGTGATGGCAGCAATGAGCTTTACTGCCACGCTCTGCCCTCCTGCACCAGATCCTGGCAGTCTGGCCAAGCTGCAGCCCTGTGCCCACTATGGGCACACCAATCTGAGAAGGCACATGCCCCCCTCAAGCCTCACCGACACATTGCCTGTGCCCCTGCCTCTCTGCTCCCCATAGACGTACCTGCAGGAAGCTGCAGATGTTGCTCTCCACTCTGCCTGGCTGTCATGTGTATGTGTGTGCATGTGCACAAGCATGTGGTGCCCCCTGCCTGATTGCCTTCCTCCCACCCCACCCAGTCCCTTGCAGGCTGGAACTCTGCCAGCCTGCAAAGGGAAACCCATAGTTTCCCATGTTTTTCTCCTTTTAAAGGAAAAAATCCAGATCCCTGGAAATGGAAAACCCAGATCCCTGTTTATTAGTATGCAACAGTGTTATCATATGGTCAAGCACTAGCAGCATCTGTTTTTTTTCAAAAATGTATGCAAAATGTGAACCATTTTTTAAGCTTGTTTGTGATCCTTCCATATGTTCTTACAACCCACTTTTGGGTTGCAACCCACAGGTTGAAAAATGCTTGACCTAGATGACCCAGTGAGGTCCCTTCCAGCCCTACTTTCCTATGATCCTATGACCAAGGAGCCATTAGAGCCTGAGTCCCTGGCTATTGCATGGAAATTATTAGACAAGATCTGCCATAATATCCCAGGCTGGTGATCCCTCCTCCATGCTGCAGAGGAGGGGTCCACTAAGCTTTTTTTAATGAGAGCTGAATTTTTCCATTCACTCATCTCTGTATCCCACCCCCTTTAAAGGTCCCCTTTTTTTCTTTTGTGTTGCAGCTTAACTAATTCCTTCCCATCAAAACTCCACCCAAAGAATTAAAGAACAATCAAACCAATGCTATCCTGAAATACTGAGATCCTCCCTCTGCTCCTGTGTTATATCCCCCTGCCCGACTTTACAGTCTTTGTAAAGTCTATGGGGCAGAGGCTGCATTTCCCCCTATGGTTGAATGCCTTGCACAACTGGGCCAGGATCTTGGCTTGAGTCCTTAAGAACTACTGTAAATCAAAGAAACAACAAACATCATTATTATTATTTATCTGTGTTTTCCCTGGTGTGCTTTGATATCATTATGTTAATGAGATACTGGAATTAAGCACTACAGCACTCCGTTGGCTTCTATTCCCTTAGAAACACAGGTAGAAATGCTTAATAGCTCTCCAATGGCAATGAATATTCATGAATATGACACATCCTTATTAAGTATTTGCTTGATTTAGAAATAAGTACTGTAATTAAAAAAGAACTATTGAGGTTAAAAAGCAACAAAGGAAATGCAGGTATTCTGTGCTAGTGTTCAAGACTTTGCCTTACATAGCAAAGGAATGCATGCTATGGCCTCCCAATTTAGGGTGGCCATCATAGAGGACAGTCCGGTTGTCCTCTGTCCTCTATTGATGTGAAACCTGATGCCTTTATGACATAAAGGCATTGGGTTTCATATCAATAGAGGACAAAGTAGCAGAAAACCAGAATGTGCTCTATGATGGCCACCCTACCGCCTATCCTCCTAATTCTTGTAATGTTTCTTGATGGATTACATGCAGCTGTTTAACCAGATTGTCAATGAGCATTTAGTTTTCCTTCTGAATGCTCATGCTTTCTCACCCTTGCATTTACCTTGTCAAACAACTCTACTGTATTGGTGCTCTACCCTATTTTAACATCCTGTATTCTACCCCCTATATAGTTCCAGTGGAAAGCAGTGTAAAAGTTAAATTTTCTGTCTTCCTTTGGGACAAATGCCACTTTCATAAATTATTTTTCCCCGAACATTTGATTATTTTTATTTGGTATTTCCATTACACTAGTCCCTGGATTCCCCAGCCAAGATCCAGCGATAGGTCCTGTAGATAGTGCCCTGCAGTCTTTATAGTTTGAGGCTGTAAGCTGTGCCTTCATGTCTAAGCTTAACCTATGTAGTACTGACCAGCTGCAAAGTGTAGCTAAGCAGCAAAAGTCTGCCTCAGTGTAGTGTAAATCTCTCAATATGTAACAACCAGCTTAACCAGCAAATGCCACTAACATGTTTAACAAAACATAATTAAACAACGCATTATACTGTGGCTTTATTTTAAAATATTAATAGTGTGTAAGCCAGGGGCAGGCAACGTTTTTTGGCTGGAGTGCCGAAAAACACCACAATGCCTACCTCGGAAGGTGCCAGAGTGCCGGCACAGCAGAAAACCAAAATGATGGCAAGGGGTACATGGCAGGATGCCCTGCTTGTGCCCCTTGCCCCCCACCCAAAGCCCCTGCCTCACAACCCAGGCTCTGTGGCTGCCAGCACCTACCCTGGCTCTGGGTAGCTGCTGGAGCCCAGGCTGCTCCCAGCAGGGCTTGCAACGTCCCAGCTGCCTGCTGGGAGCAGCCCAGGCTTCTGGCTGGCAGCAGCTCCCCAGAGTCGGGGCCGGCTGCAGCCGGGAGGCTCCAAACAGCTGTGCCAGGCTCCGGCATCAGCTCTGCACCGGCGCGCGCACACGTGCCTTGGAGCGGGGGGAGGGGCTTGAGGCAGCGCAGCCCTGGTCTCTCCCCTACTCCTGGCACAGAGCTGATGAGCCCATCCCAGCTGTTTGTAGCCAGCCTGGGCTCTGGGCAACTGCAGCGAGCAGAGTGCAAACAGCTGCGCCGGGCTCATCACCTCCGTGCTGGGAGCAAGGGAGAGACCGGGGCTGCACTGTCTCAGGCCCCGCCCGCTTGGATACGCAGGTGCATGCACCGATATGGAGCTGATGCCAGAGCCCGGCACAGTTGTTTGGGATGCTGCAAGCCCTGCTGGGAGCAGCCCGGGCTCGTTGCTGGCAGCAGCTACCCAGAGCCGGGGCTGGCCGTGGCGTGCCAAGCAAAATGGCCTCGCGTGCCACGCTCAGCACGCGTGCCAGGGGTTGCTGACCGCGGGTGTAAGCAAATGTATTAAATGTTATTTTGCCATAATAAATGTATTTTAATTAAAATGCTTAGGTAATTTGTAAAAACAAAGCAGCCTTGTTTAAAAAAAAAAAAAGCAACAAAAAACTAAAGTGAAAAAGTAACAGGCCAGTAGCATTCCACAGTAAAACAAAAAGAAAATAAGAAGCCCACCTCTACTTTCCCAAGCCTTCTGAACTAACAAAAATGTAGTTCAATCCAGCTCTAAAAGTTTCATTAAGATAAAAAAAATCAAAACCCAATTATTAAAATATAAAAACTGGCCAATTATTAAAACCGGGCATAGGTTAAAAAGAATCCTTGGACTTCTCTGAAGCTCAGCACATCAACTCATGTCCCCAGAGAAAGAAAAAAGCCTGGCCAGCAAACCTGTTTCTTCCCTAAATCCAAGTCTACATAAGCACTGTCTTTGTTAATACACATAAGTTTGCTACTGCATATCCTAATACAATTTCAAGTTGCAACTAAAATGGTCTCACTGGTCATCAGTCAATCTCCTCTCACCCACAGTTAAAATTTAAAGTAACAAGGTTTATCTCTTGTACAAATGTTCACAAGCCTATAGGTCTACTCAGAGTGTGTGAAGAATTTTCATAGGCAGACAAGGTTCCTTGGGTAAAGCCAATATCTTTTATTAGACCAACTCAAATAGTTGAAAAATTCTTAGCAAGCTTTCAGGCACAAACCCCTTTGTCAGGCTGAGGAAGTATCTGCAAATGGTCTGTGCTCTTCCTGGATGGAGAGGTAAAGCAGCCAGAGGCCAGGAGCTATGCAAGAAATCCAGTCAGTCAAAATGTAAATTGAGGTGGTGAGTAGGTGACAGACAGGTGTGAGGGGATGAATGTAGCTGTAGTCAAAGGATGGGAGACAGAGGGGTGGGATGGAAGGGAATGAGAATAGCTGGTAAAGAGTGGAGGGTTTAGTCCAGGGGTGGGCAATTATTTTGGGCGGAGAGCTGCTTACCGAGCTGTGGCAAGCTGTCGAGGGCTGCATGGGTAGCCCTGCCCCTTGGCAGGTGCCCCCGCCCCCTGGTCACCATCTTGGGACCAGTGTCCCAATGTCTTGGGACCAGTGTCTCAGGGCCAGCACCAGTGGGGACCAGAGTGGGGCACAGGCGAGCAGGGGTCTGTGGAGCCCGGCTGGGGTGCACCAGTAGGGAGAAGGGGGCACTGACCTGGCTCCATAGAGCCCCTGCTGGGCGGGACCCTGTACCCCTGCTACCCTGCTCTGGCCCTGCTGGTACTAGGACACCAGCGTGTGCCCTGCTCCCACACCTGCTCACTCCCAGTGCCCCCCAGCCCCGCAGTGCAGGCATGGGGCAGCACGCAGCCCTGACCTCCTGCTCGCTGGCAGGGAAGGAGCTGGGGCAGAGAGTGGGCAAAAATGGCCTCTCGCCTGCCCCATGGCTGGTGCTCCCTGCTGCAGCCACTCGCAGCCCATGCGGCTGTCCTGAGCAGGCACAGGCAGCCCCAGGTGGGCAGCGAGCGGTTGCAGCGCGGGGCGCCAGCCACAGGGCGGGCAAGGAGCCGCTTTCCCCCCCCCCACGCTCAGCACCAGCTTGTAACCCGCCCTGCTGCCAGCCTGGGCCCCACACCAGCTCCGGGCTCGCCCGTCAGGGCTGCGCGCGCGGCAGCAGCAGCTGTGACCCCATGCTTGCCACACTGGGCAGCGTTTGCTGCTGCCCCTCCCCACCCCCACCGCACCTGTCTGTCACCTACTCACCACCTTAATTTACATTTTAACTGACTGAATTTCTTGCGTTGCTTCTGGCCTCTTTACCTGGCCTCTTTACCACTCCATCCAGCAAGAGCACAGACCATCTGCAGATGCTTCTTCCACCTGATGAAGGGGGTTTGTGTCCAAAAGCTTGTTAAGAAGAATTTTTCCAACTATTTGAGTTGGGCTACTAAAAGATATCGGATTTACCCAAAGAACCTTTTCTGCCTATGTCCTTAAACCAACACAGCTACAACCTACACCACTAAATAATTTGCAGGATCTCTGCAAGAGTGGGTCTTGATAGACATGAGGGACTAAGGGGAAGGGAATAATATTATCCCTTTTTACAAGAGGAAGAAGTGATTCACTTTATACCTGTGTGTTGATGGCCACAAAGTTTAAATATATCCATTCAGGACCTAAAATATTTGCCCAAGATCATATGCACTGAACTGGCACTGTAGTATAGAGATACTCTGGCTTGCTTTAAATGATCTAGCTCATGTATCACTAATAGACCTGCTGTGACAGCACAGAATTATCCATGGGTTCACTTACCCTGCAGAGAAACAGCTTGAAACCAGCTAACTGCTCGCTCGCTCGCTCTCTCCTCTATGCTGCAATCTACACACAACTGCAGTTGGTGGGAGTCGCAGTAAACATACTCCTGGCAGTCCCAGGCCTTTGCTTTAACTATAGCAGTGTTCGTCTCGTGAACAGGGATGGAATAAGTGTTCTCAGATGATATCAAGCTACTTCTGTCTGAATTGGCTGGTTTTCTCTGGGAACAGTTATAATTTCCTCCTACAGTTCATATGCAGCGATTTCAATGTAACAGGGCTTAGCCTTCCTAATATGAGATTGATAGTATTTGCTCTTATTAGACATATTCAGACTAGAGGATCTGGAAACTCTGTTCTCAGTTGCTTTAATGGAATTCAGTTTTCCAAACCCCTTAGGCAGCTTCACAGATTTTGGCTGTATTTTGTAATAACGTCAATGGGATCCATGAAACTGCTGTAAATAGCCCCGACTGAAAGAGCTGATATCAATCACTCTCATTCACTGCAGCTTTAATCTTACTGGCATCCAAAGAGCAGCCATTCGCGTGTTAGCCAAAGGGGTCACGTTTTGCTTTCCTCATAAAAAGCTCCTTGCTTGTATTGAACAGTTTTAACCCTTCCTCTTTAACAAGTCAGAGGTGAGTGGCTCACACAAGGGCCTGAGGCCTTATCCAGACAAAACTTGCACCAGTTTAGATAAATATGTGGCAGTCCCTGTGTGAACGCTCCCTCATCTGTGGGTTTAAGAGTGACTTGTGCCTGCACACAAGGCAGCTCCTTCTGGCTTCAGTTAGAAATGACTGCTTGACTTACAATGTAATGTAGCCACCATGAAGAATAGTGTGCAACACACACTAGGCACACGCAAGATTGAGAGTCTGAAAGTTGTTTGGTGCTTGCCTTGCCAATTTGTGGCTACATCACATTTTTTTAGCACTTGATGCATGTGGATCAGGAAGGAGTTGGCAGGGCATGTTTTCAGGCTGGCACTCCCAGGCAGTACAGATGTGCCAGAGGTGACATAGCCAGTCCTACTACCTTTCCCTGATGTTACTGAAAGCAGAGCCATTTAAGATCAATGGGACCAATTAATTCCTAATGACATTCTTTCAACATTTGAAGTAAATCTCTGTTTTTGTTGGGGTTTTTTAACATCTGCAAGCAGCTTAAGTGTCAAGGTGTTTTTAAGGGTGCTGGCTATAGCTAAGGCTGGGGACTTTGACTGGGGTGTGCCAATGCTCCTGCTGGAAGCAAAACCAGAGGTTCCTGGCTAGTGTCTTACCCCTCTGCTCAGACTGATCCCCATATTTGGGGTCAGGAAGAAATTTTACCCCATGGGCAAATCAGTATTGACTGTGGGGGTTTTGCCTTCCTCTGTAGCAAGGGGCAGGTCCCTCTACCCCAGCCTCTTGAGCATATTCTGACAACACCTCACAGAAGCAGGACACTGGTTCCCCTGCTTTCCCTGTGGCAGCTTTGGGTGTGAGGTCAATTGTGTCTCATGCAGCGTTTAAATCCCAAACCCCATCAGTTTAGAACGATACATCCTTAAGTACCACCACCATTTTTTTCAGTTCAGCCTTAAGTACCACCAGCAAACTTTTGTCATATAAAGTAATTATATTACTATATGTTAAGAGGTATGAATCCAAAAAGATGAGAAAGCCAGTAGGGAAATACAGATTACTTGAGTGAGGGACTAGCACGGGGTGGGCAAAATATAGCCCATGGGCCGATACGACCCATGAGGCCATTCTATCTGGCCTGAGGGGCCCCTAAAAAACTTTTGAAATTTAAAATTGATCTGTCCTTGGTTCCTGTCAAAAATGACAGGAACTAGGGGCAGTAAGACCCAGGGGAATCCTCGGTGGGCTCCTGCAACAGCAGGGCCTGCCCAGCCCTGCCCCCCCAGGGGAAGCCCCAGGAGGGGCTTCTGGCCTGGGACCAGGTGGCTGCACTGGCACCGGAAACTCAGGGAAGGAGCTGGTGCTGAGCACAGGAAAAAGTGGCCCTTCCCCCACCCCATGCTCCTTGCGGCAGCCACTTGCAGCCCGCGCAGGGCTGTCCTGAGCAGGCACATGTGCTCCGCACCAGCTCCTTCCCTGCTGGCAAGCAGGGGGTCGGGGCTGCGCGCTGCCCCCTGCCTGTACCACGGGGCTGGGGGGCACTGGGCGTGAGTGGGCGCAGGAGCACAGGGCCTGCACCAGTGTCCCAAGGCCAGTGCCAGCAGGGCCCAGAGCAGGGTGGCAGGGGTACAGGGTCCTGGCTGGCAGGGGCTCTATGGAGCTGAGCCAGCTCCCCCTCTCCCTGCTGGTGCAGCCCAGCCCAGCTCCACAGACCCCTGCCAGCGTGCACCCTGCTCTGGGCCCCGCTGGCGCTGGCCCTGGGACACTGGTCCCAAGACACTGGGACACTGGTCCCAAGATGGTGACTAGGGGGCGGGGCTACCCATGCAGCCCTTGACAGCCTGCCAAAACTGGGTAAGTGGCCCTCCCCCGAAATAAATGCCCACCCCTGGACTAATAGAAAAGTGATGGGGTGAGAAGGGCAACATACCTAGGTTACAGAAAATACAATCATAGCCAACTGGGGTGAGGATTATAAGGACCACATGAAGTCCATAAGTGAAGATCAGAAACACCGTGGCAAGGGGCAGGACATGAAAACTACCAAAAGTGATGTAAACCAACAGGAGTGGAGTCAAACGATTCCCGAAGTAATGAAGAAGCCAAACATTACCCCCAAAGCAAACCTTGCCTGTGACAATACTCCAACCTGTTAACACACCTCCCGCTGGGGCCCGCTGCTCGGGAGCCGTGTTTCCCAGCTTTTCCAGCCCTGGGCACACATATTAATACAAATCATCGCCTGTGAAGGCACCCCCATCCTCGTGCCTATGGGCGCTCCTTGCCATGGCAAAATCCCGCGGCGCAGATGTGGGGAGGGACGATGCCCGCCAGGCAGGGGGCTGGCCCGGGTGACCTCGGCAGGTCCATTGCAGCCCTGCCGCAGGAGGGAGGCGCCTGATCCCGCGGCGCAGCAGCACAGGCAGCGGGCGGCGCGGAGCGGAGCGGAGCGGAGCAGCCTGGCTTGCTGCCCTCCTTCCCCGATGCGG